>NC_080431.1:68596599-68899412 GCF_028018845.1 Melospiza georgiana
AGTACAGTGGGGAGCCCCACTGCTGACCTGCCACTGGGTGTAGCACCCTTCACCACCATTCTTGCACCCAGCCATCCAGTCGGTTTTGAACCCAGTGAAGAGTGGACTTGTCCAAGCCATGGCCTGCCAGTTTTTCCAGGAGAATGCTGTAGGAAACAGTATCAAAGGCTTTACTGAGTCCAGGTAGACAACATCCACAGCCTGGTGCACAGTGCCACTCTGCTGACTCTCCTTCCTCACCTGTCCAGTCTGAAGAGCTTGTAGCCATCCATTGCAGCACTGCAGGCACAGGAGTCATTCCCCTCCATGTTTGTGTCATGGTGACTGTGTCATAGCTTTCCAACTGCACAGTGGCTTCCAGCTCTTTCTCTTTTATTATTACCCACTGTGTGTAGATGAACTTCTGCTCAGCCGCTCATTTCACTCCCAACACTTACCTGTTGCTTGTGGCTTATCTCTAGCCAGCCTGACCCTGTCCCCTTTCCCCTTCAAATGGAGTTTAAAGCCCTCTCAATCATCCCTGAAAACTCATGGGCTACAGTCCTTTTCTTCCTTTTAAGTAGGTGAGTCCTATCTGTCTCCTAGCTATCAGCAGGCCTGGTGCCATGTAAACATCCCCATGATTCAAAAAGCCAAAATTCCACCAATGGACCTGTCTTATGTGTGTATCAGGTGGGTTCTTCTGCTTCATATTCTTCCTTCCTATTACAGTGATTGAAGAAAACACCACCTCTGCTCCTGTCTCTTCAACATGTCATCCCAGTGCCATGAAATTATTTTGATTGCCCTAGGACTTCTCGACCTTCTCACTGCTGACCTGGATAACCAGAACTTGGTAATATTCAGAGAGCTAAATCAGTCCAGGGACACTCCTAGTACTAGAAAAAATATTTCACAAACACTGATCAGTCTACCCATATGACATATATCTGATGGATATATAAAAGATAAACCTTTGCTGACATTCACACAAACTGCAGCAGTTATGAACAAACAACATTCAGTAACCATGAATGGTGGAAACAGCACTGAAAATAACTTCAGAGTAAAAATACAGTTTTATTATCTCACAACACTGATTCTGGCTTGTGAGTGTAAATGCTTTGCATTGATTTTTCTAATCTTTGCAAACAAGCAACTCAACTGCGTTACAAGATGTTTCATTTTTAAAAACCCACAGTTATTACAATATTAATATCTTAAGCTATTCCAAAGACAACTATTTTCCCAATGCTAACCAATTGGAAAGCTATATGAAATAGGCTCCTTTCAATTTTAAACTCCTAACAAATGCTCCAAAGGCACCAGGTACTAGAAATTCTTGAATGAAAGTATCATGATTTTTTAATTTGCTTTCTTAAAAAGAATGCTTCCAGAAGAAATACCTATTGTATCTCTAACTCAGGTGTGGTGATAAATACCAAGACATACAGAGCAATTTTATTTCTCACCCAGCATAATCAAAAGTGGTCATGAATTCCAGGGTAGACAATCTCTTGTTGCAGGGGTTGCAAAGTTGTTCAGCACAGACAGTAATACAGGAAAAAGGAAACCTGTCAACCAGAACTAATGTAAAACAGTGAGTTCCCTTTTCCACCTCCATAAATTGACACCTGCCAAGTTCTACCTTTTAAACTCTTGTAAGATGAATTTTAAATCAAGGTACGCATTATTCCATGAGCGAAGTAAGGCTATGGATTACTTTAGGAAGAGAAAGGGTCTTCAGGAATCATTCCCAAGAATAAGCTTTCATGAACTCAGGCATATATTTTGGTTTTTGCACTGAAACAGCACTGAGTGTAACTTAAATGCATGAAACTCATCAAACTTTTCATAGTGTTAAAGCTCTGAAGCCAGGAACTTTAGTGTGTTACATGAGAAGAAAACAGCCACATCTTTAGCAGTTTCTGGCCAGAAGCAAGACACTTCAAGGGTTACTTAAACTAATGCAACCACGGTAAAGAGGATTGTCTTTTTAAAATATATAAGGCATTCATATAGCCTGTCAAAATCTCAAATTTTTCCCCTAATGTTAGGGTCCTAAAGGAGGCACACCTGCATTATGTCAGACTATAGCTTTTGTTACTCATCTAAATTTGTTTTCCCTATTGGACAACTCGCAAATTCTGAGTGCATTTTGAGGTGCAGAGAAGCGAAGAAACAGTGGCGTGTTTGTTTAAAATTAGAATGCTAGACAAGAAAAAAGGAACATTAGCTAAATAAAACAAGTTAAATTAGCTCTATACTTAAGTGGAAGTGGAAAGGAGAACTGGTGGGAGAGCAACCCTATGAAGGACTTGAGGGTGCTGGTGGATGAGAAACATCACTAGAGATGAAATGAAGATTCTTTCCACGAGTCCAAGTATACCCTAAATTTCCTGAAGGGAAAAAACTGTTAAAACAAAGTAAAGTGTATAAGCATTTGCTTTTTCAAAAGCTGTCAAATTAAAAGCTCTTACATAACTCTAGTAATATAGAAAAATCTGGACACACTACTTGCACTTAGTGACATTAAAGTATTACAATTTTAATTTGCAGTTCAAAACAGAATTAGATTAACTTAATTAATATTTTATTCATTTTTAAAAGGAACTTTTAGATATAAGGAGGTTGATATAAGTTATATACAGTAATTTTAAAATAGTCTGCAGTGTTTTAAAGGTGCTGTAAGTCTGCAATTGCTAAGGAATTTTTTAAAAAAACCAATAAATTTCAGAAACTGAAAAATGTGTAAATATGTACAAAAATTGGGTTTAAATTAAGTGAAGTCATTTGGGTTGACTATTATCTGTTGTTTTGTTGCTTTCTGTTAGGTTTTTTTTTAAATAAATTGAAATCTTCCTTTGAAAACATAGGGATTGAAATTTTAACATGTATGTTAGAAGCTGTATTTAATTTCTTGTTGGATTCAAATCTATAAATTTCTTGTCAAACAAACTATTAACATTTATTAAAGAAAAAAATGCACTAAATTGAACTCAGAATTATTATTGTTAGTAGTAGTAGTAGAAGTATTAGTATTATTATTATTATTACTGGGTAAATATTTATTACTCTATTCTTGAGATAAATCCAATTATATTTACGATGTATGGCATGTTTCAGCACTTGACAGGAAAAAAAATTGCTGACAAAGAAACAAAAAATAAATAAATGCTTTCTCACTTCTCAAATGACATTAAATAACAATTCCATTCCAGAGTAAATATATTTGATTAACGCAATGACTTAAAGTAATGATTTGTTTTGCAAGACGCAGTAAATCTGCCATTTATTCACATATTGGTAATCACTCCAGATGAATTGCATAAAGAACACAGAAATTAGAGGAAAGATAAACAAATGCAAATTGGTTATCACAAGGTAAATAGACTCTAATGAATTCTCTATCCTATGCAAGCAACTTTATCCCCATCACTCTACTTTGATCTTAAACCAGTGAACATAGTCACATAGCTGCTTAAGACTGACTTTAAGTCAAAATATTTACAAAACAGACTTTTAAACTCCTCCAGCTAGACCCTAATGACTGTACCACACAAATCAATATGCACAGCTTCTTCTTTCTTGTCTACAATGTTGTAATTACCCCAACACTTCCAGCAGGTTTGGAGCCCTCCAAAAAAACTGCCTATACCCTTCAGCTCACTGGCTTTCTAGGCTCTTCTCTCCCTACCAATTTTAGACCCTAACAAAAAATGATTATGTACTAAGAACTGTGTCTCATAAGAGACAAAAGGGATGCAACCAGAAGATGTAAAAGGAAAATAAAAGAAAATAAGGTTGGTAGTGATGTGTAAACCTATATCTTCCTTTTGCCAAATCATTGATAGAAGGTTAATTTTTATCAAAAATTATTAAAATTGGTACAGAAGCAGCAGAAGAGAATACCAGGCAAGTGGGATTGCTCTCTGTTGGGGTGCTCGTGTGTTCCACCTAGCAGAGAAAACAGTACCTGGGAAAGCGGCAATGGGACTGAACAGCACAGTCTGAGAGCCCGTTTGCCCAAACGCTGACAGACCTAGAGGGGAAGATGCCAGCAACTGCTAGATTAAATTGTAAAAAGGGACTTACAAAGAGGTGAGCTTGAAAAGAAGGACTGAAAGACCATGGCAGATTTGGAATTCCAGGATCACCCTGCCACCATTGCAATCTCTGTCTAGGGCTGGCTGAGGGTCCTCAACATTGTGGCCACAGGGAAGCAGTGAGGGCAGTGGTGATACAGACTGCAACCCAGGACCCACACCTTGTGTGTGCACCCATGGAAGCTGCCTCACCAGTGGATGGGCTGATATGGGTGTGGGCAAAGCCAAATGCAGGCAGCTCTCTCAGTGTTTTAAATTCCCACTTCCAGGAATTAGTTATAAAAAGCCTGTTCGGGAATTTGAAAAGGTTTCTTACACTTTTATGTATATCCAGCATTGTGGTTTATCTTCTGTATTGTGGATATTGATTCTGAATATAGGGTCCATTGATTGTTGGTTAATTAGAAGTCATTAATAATTCAATAAACCAGTTGGAATCAGATTTGATATAAACCACTTTGAGCTGAGCAGTTTTTATGTCCAGCATTGTTATTGACTTCATGCTCAAAAAATGTGTCTTTGAGCAAGTTCTAAACATATAGCAGAGAAGGAACGTTCAGGAGTTGGAAAAGGGAGAACATTCTATAACCTAACGTCAAACAGAAGTTTTCAATAGTGACTATTGAAAGAGACCAAAGGTTGTTAAAATCAGAATAATGCAATAGTAGTGACAAATATAACAGTGTATTGGTAGATATATAGTATGGCAGGGTCAGGAGCTGACTACAGCCTTGACTATAGAGGTATAGTAGTTGAAGGCTTTAACAGTTAAACAGGACTCAAATTTCAGCAGTTTATTGAGTTATGTCAGTTTGGAGTAACAGCTCTTTTATGAAAATACAAGTGATGAGAAAATGTTGTTGTAATGAGAACAGCGAAGCTCTGTTTTGTTAAATATAAGGATGCAATTTCTTCAGTATATCACATTAAAATATTTACATGATAAGGGTTAAATGCATAATACAAAGAGCACGTACTCTAAATAATATTATTTCACACAAATGCCAATTTGTATTTATTAAGTTTGACAGAGTTACAACATGAAATGCTGTTATACATTCTCTGCAATACCCTATTTTGCAAAACCTTAGCAAGATGACTTCTAAAACATGACACCGTAGTGTTGCCAAATGAAGTTGAATGTGTAATATTTGGCCAACTCATCCCAACTAGGAATTCCAGGTTCCTTTTATTGACAGATACCCTGAGGATGATTTAAATGTTGGTTGAACTGAATTCACTTCTGCTATTTCTTTTTGTTCATTATAAACAGAGACTCAGTGATGAGGCTCAAAGCCAAATGCCTTGGGCATGCAGTGAAGTGAATGGAATAAGAACAACTTCTTTTTCAAGTCTTTCTTTTAAAAAATTCGTATCTTGGACTGGCTGCTTCAAAAATGACAAGTTTTTATAAGGAAAGTTAACAATAAATAAATCATGCTCTCTAATTCATGCATGCATTTCTAACCTTCAACCACTGGATTTGAAATATGCAAACTCATTTTTTGTGAAAGGTGTATTTTTATACCATGAAAAATGTATATGTTATCAGCTAAATAGACATTACTGCATATGAATCTGGTAATTTCATTTCTAAGATAGGTACAGTTGCATTTATTTTAATGTGCAAATTCCAGATTTTCTTGTAGCTGAACATTCATTTGTCTGGAAGACTGAATTTATGTGGGCACTAATTTGTTATGGATAATGAATGCACTATGCAAGAAAAACACACATTTCTTCTATATAAGCCAAATTCTTTTTAAATTTAGCAGCATGACTGATTACTTATGTATGACAATTATCATGTTTTAAAACAGGGTAATTTTATAGTTACTTATACAGAGGTCTTAAGAATTATAATTATTTAATTTGTGTTTATCAGGAAAATCTATACAGACAAAAAGAATATATGCTGCTAGATTTCATACAAGAACAAAAATATTAAAGACAAACATTTGGGTTTAAAATGAAGCAATTCTTCATCCCCAACTGAATTATTACTCTTTTGCTGTGTTGAAAAACAAGCTTCTTGTACAAATTATGATCTACATATGGGAGTTTTAATAATGCTGATGACTTGGTATAAACTCAGTAGGATAATTGTATATGCTCATTTTTCTTTTACAAAAGAAAAAATAAAAATAAGCAATAAAAATATTCAAATATCTCTTACTCTTCTATTGTTTAAATATATATTTGATAGGAAAAAGAAAGGCAGAAGTGGCAGTTCAAGTTTTAGTTCCTAACAATAAAATATAATTCTCACACAATCCCTTTCTAATATATATATATATGAAATTTTAAAAAATTACCCTATTTGCTTGTCCTATTCCTATTTATCTTTTGTGCTCTGGTTCCCTGATCATTCTAGTGAGTTAAAAGTTTGCAATATGTGGCTATGACTTCTATTTGTTCATTAGTTTGGTAGATTATTTGACTAGCACCACTGTGTATAGTTTTTCAGTTTATTTTCACAATTTATAGTGAGTCACTTGCTTTTCAATTAACATGATGTTCCCAGTCATTCTGTGAGCTTTCTTGCATTTGTCTACAGATAATGAATGTTCATTTATCGACTGATATTGCTTTAATTAGATCCTTTCTGAGGGTTTTCTGCCACCCTTCCTTTCTTACTCCACTCTCAGATCCTAAAATGGATTTAGCTGTGAAGGGAAAATTCCAATTACAGTGGTAATTTCTGACTGATGAATGAGCTCTCATGGAGGGCAAGTAGGCTCAACTACAAGAAGGAGTTAAGCTGTTAGAAAATAGGGATGCCTGAGACAGAGGGCTGCTTTGCAAGGGAGTGAAGCATTTCTGAGTGCTGAGATAAGGAACAGCCTCAGCATCATCCTGCAGCCATCCTGGGATGAGAGCACTCAGGAGCCATGTTTCACAGCAAATGTGGACTGGAGGATGGACCCAAGGGTGGCCTGGAGTGCCCCATACCACTGTTCTTGGGACTGCTGCTGGTGCAAAGGTATATAAGGATTCTGCCTGTGATGCCTCTCTGCAGACTCCATGTAGAGTTGCATACTACCGTAGGACTCAGCACATTGAATTGTTTATTACCTTTTAAATATATATATTTGAGCAAATATTAATTAAACAAATATGTTTAATCTGCTTCAAGGCATGCCATGAAAATTCCCCAAGAACTAGCAAACTGATTAGTCACTCTAGAGTTTCAAAAAGTTTAGCTTGCTCATTTGTTGTGCTTGGTTTTTTGGATTGTTTGGTTGGTTAGTTGGGTTTGGGTTTGGTTGGGGGTTTTTTGTAATATATTTTCTACATAAACACAAGAAAGAATATTCTGTACCTTCTATTTCTATGCTATCTCATATTGTCTAGTTTTACTTAATCCATATCACTACTCAGTTCAAATTAACTTTGAAGTAATTTTTGCTTTTTTACTGAAAGCTAATGTGCTCACTCCAAATTCCCTGCAGTAGCAATAGACATTGTGTCTTTGAAAAGAATACACATCTAGAATTTTTATAGGATTCTACTTCTCAGACAGACTGTATGCTGTTCTTCAACTTTGTAGAAATGTCATGGACATATGCAACCCTTGGCACTACTGAAAGCTTTGCTATTAACTACAGTGGAATTTGAACTAGGTTTTTGGTTGGTGGTTTTATTGACTTTCTACTTTCAAGTCTTTTATAGCAAGAAAACTAGCAATTCAGATTTTCAGCTAAATTGCCTGTTGTTCCACCTTTCCTCCTATTGTAACAATTTGGATCAAAGATTCTATTTCTATAAATAATTATATAATTAGCCTGTAAAATATTTAAGATTCTTCATAAGTATTTTTATTAGATGGGTCATTGAAATGGAATGGTTAGATCAGTTGATTTATCAACTGAAAGAGAAAGAGAGAAATTTGAAGATTGGTTTGTAGCTACACTATAATGGGAAAAGCATACTGCTACTTTACTATATTACTTGCAGTCTCTTGAGTTCCTTCTCAGCAGTAGCTATATGTTTCCTGCAAGCAGTATTGCTCATGGGACATAGCAAACAGATTTTCATACAACTGCATATGCTGGCTGGGACTTGAACCCAGCTGGAAATGTTTCTGAGTCCCTAAATTACAGAGAGTAGCTTTTGTACTTCCATAGTTTCTGTATAGAAATTCTTGTCCTCATCAAATGGAGTTCCTTTCCCATCACCTTTCAAAGTTCTCTAATTTTCATTAGTGCATGATTTAAAGAGTAAAGGATATTTTTAATGAACCAAAATCCAATTCATTTTTTTATTACTTGTTTCATTTATCTTAACAAACACTATTAATTAGTTTTCATCACATTCGTGAAATAAATAATTCCTGCATCTAGTAAAAATGGCAATGTTCAGTGAGGGGCAAACTGAACCAAATAAATAGCACAGTTTCTCTACCCCATATATCCACTTTCCAATTTTGAACTCAGGAAGGCAATGAGGCAAATATATTTTTACTAATCTATGGATGTCTCCTATCCCTCCATAGGAGAAAGCTCTGCTTGAAAATTTGCATAACAAAAATAGTTAAATAAGATCTACAGATCAGTATATCTTGGAAACTGAACACATCTCTTTTAGTATACATTAATTACAAAAAAAGGTGACATATTAAAAGAAAAGGAGAGCAGTAATTGATTTTGTAAATGAATTTGTATAGAAATACATATGAATTCTCGATGGGCGAGACCAGTATGGATACATCAAAGCACTGCAGATACAACAGAAATGCTCAGAGGGTAGCCCTGAATGTGAGCTCACAGACCGTGTGCAGAAGTTTGCATAGCCAATGTCACCTTTGCTGAAACTCCAGAATAACTACCTGCAAAAACTGAAGATCTACCTAAAGAAGAAAGAGCTTTATCCACCACATTTATATCTCTAGCAAATCCTCCAGTATAGGATATTATCTCTATAGGGAAGTAGGTAAGGGAATTTGGGTGAAAATAATGTATTTTTCTATGCTTCAGAGTCCAGCCAATCATGTGACTGAAGATGCATCCAGTCTGCCTACAGAAACTGCAATATTCCATTGTCTTTCTTTTCCTAAATTTTAAAATTAAAAAAAAAAACTTCTTTCTGTTTGAAAAAATAAAACAAGCATTTACCTCACATTTACTATGGAAAGCTAAACAAAGATTTCTCTGTTTGAAGTGAGTTTTGCTAGGGAATGGCTTGCACTTGCCAGTGCCTTTCTGTTTCCCTTCTACCTGTTCTTAGGATGTCTTGACACCTTTGTGTTTCTGAAAACCAAGGATTTCAGTCTAAACTAACTAATTTGGATTGAAGAATATTCAAGATCAAATTTTGAAAGTGGAATTTTGCTGCATAAAACATCTGAAACGCTAACTAGGATTACTGTTACAAAATTTAGATGTTACGTTTTACTTGATAGAAATAGTCATTTGCCTAAATTTGTTTTTATACTGCCTAGTCCTCATAAACAATTAAGGTATAAATTCTGTAAAAGATTCCTTGCACTTTAAATAAGTTAACATATCACTTTTATTTGCTTACTGTATGAAATGTTATGCTGATGTTTATTTTCATTTTCCATTCAGGGAAGACTTTTCTTGAAGGAGAGGCTTTCAAAGTCTGGCAAAAATGGGAATAGAATATCAAAAGCCTTGTTTTACAATATTCAGGAGCACCACTCACTTTATTGCATGCAATCACAGAAGCTCTTCCCTGAAATCCGCACATATTCAGCCTATCAGGTAACATTTCCATCCAGGCTATTCATCAATAGATGTGTTTCCTTCCATATTTTATTGTTTTGTAAATAAATTAGTTATTTCTTTCACCAGTAATGTTGAGATTTTCTGGTCAAAGCATTTTTTTTCATCCACATAGATGTGAGTTTTTATTACATAGTTATGGCAGACTATTTTTAGTAATAACTAATTTACTTGGTTTTTCCTTAAATAAATGTAGACTTAAAATTTTACTTGTCATTTACAGATAAACAAATCCCTAAATGTAGCATCTGAACTGGGATGATATTTAAATGAATATTCAATTACAATACACTTGAGGTAATAGGATTAAAATTAAATTTTAATTTTTGTGTATCAAGAACCTAAACCCCAGAATACCTAATGATATTTTAAGAAAGCTGTGGCCCTCTTTCATTTTTAGATTTAATTGAAAAGAACTTGGAATAAAAGAAAAGAAGCACTAAAGAAGCTACATTTTTCCTCTTTTGTTCTACAATAAGTGACGAACTACAACTTCCATTTAAAATATTGTAATATCACTTTCAACTTTAAATCACAAAGACTATATACTATGTTTTTAACATAAAAGAGACAGTTTAAGCTTTTAAAATTCCTTAAAAAAAGGCAATAAAAATAGTGCAGTCACTTATTCACAAGATCTATTGACTCGTGTCTCATATACAACCACTCTTCTCCCTTTCTGGCTAGAAATAAAACTGAGAGAATCACCCTATAAATATTTTTCCTTCTGAGATATTTGCATTAGGATGATATACATTTTTTTTCTGAACATACCACCTTTTCATTCTTGCCTCCAGAAGGAACACAGTGAGCAGCCCACATGTCTATCCATTTTGGAATCTCAAACCACGAGAAAACACTCCAACCACATGCAATGGGCAAGCAAGAGATAAAGCCATGAACTTATGGGGAAAGTTGTGCAACAGGAACAACAAAAAATGATTATTTACTAAGAACTGTGTCTCATAAGAGACAAGGGATGAAACCAGAAGGTGTAATAGGAAAATAAAGGACAATAAACTTGGGAGGGATATATAAAGCTGTCTTCCTTTTGCCAAAGCACTGATAGAAGCTTAATTTTTATCAATTTCTTAAGGAGTTCTTCAGTATGTTCCCTGCCTTGAAAGCTGCTGCTTTGACGGTCATCACATTCCCAGTTTGGTTTCCTGGGAAAGCAGAGGTGTGCGTGAGAACCTGGTGTCAACCAGCGTACATGGAACAGTCTCACTGAGCTATTTCATTTTGGAGCATGAACTGGGACAGTTCAGACTCATTTTAAAGCAAGCAAACAGGGATGTCTTTTGCATCAGTTAAAAGTTGCTTCTTTTATTCTCTTTTATTCTAATAAAGAATGCAATATTTACACAAAACTGTAGCTATGGAAACAGCACCAAAAAATGCAACCAGAAAATTTTCCTACAGAAATAAATTATACCAATTGTTCTTGCCTTAACTTTTATCTTGCTCTGATGTTTCTGATTTCAGGAATTTTAAGAGGAGTTGCATAATATCCTCTTTCAAGAAAAAAAATCCATCCCTTTGGATGCAAATGTCTGAAGATCAAATTTTGCTTTTGGTACATCAGCAAGAGTCTGATTCATGCTCCTGTAAATTAAAGTTGGTCTCAGCTCAAAAAAAATAGTACCAATGCAATCATGATTCTAAATATTGTCTTATGAAGATAAAGGCTGCTTAATTTCCCACTTCTCCAAGAACCATCATATCTAGAATACTGCATCCAGTTTTGGGCCAGTCTGTAAAAGAAGGACAGTGACCAAATGAAGAGAATACAAGGAGGTCACAGAGATGGTGGGGCTGAAGAAATTGCTCTTTGACAAGGGTCTGAAGGAGCTGGGCTTGTTTAATTTGGAACAGAGTTGGCCTTGGAGGGATTTACCAGCAGACACCAGTGCTATGGGGAAGTCATTGAGGAAACATAGCCAGACTCTGCAAAACAACGCAAGCTGGAAAAATGAGAAACAAGAAGTATAAATTTAAATAAGAGAGGTTCATCTGAATATAAGGAGAAGTTTTCCAGCATAAGGAGAGATTGCTCACTTCCCATCCTTGGATGATTTCAAGACCCAACTGAATGAAGACCTAAGCATCTTGGTCTGACCCAACTGGATGAAGAAATCAGCAGTCTGGCCTGACTTCCTTAGAGCTGATCTGCTACGAGCAGAAGATTGGACTGGAGACTGTCCAAGGCCCTTTTTCTACCTAAACAATATGATTGTATGAAACTGCATCTTATACAGAGCTATTTCAATTTACCAGATTTGGTAGTTACCTAGTTTATTTCATGGGAGAAAATCCAGGCAGACATCAGTTACAAGAAGTTATTTTAAAGTTGCACAACCAATAAATATGAAGTCTATACTCTCTCTGTGGAATTCCATTTAAAGACATGAAAACCAAGGTAAAAGCCAATTATGTGAGTCTGCCAAACACATTAACATTAACTAATGAGACTGCTGACTTCTAAAATTGTTTGTGTCAGGTGGCAATGACAAACTTGATAAGACAGAATGTCATTAAATAGTTTGTAGCTATTTCTACTGATATTTCTATTAGATTAAGACAATAATAATGTTCATATGAATTTGAAAGAATTAATTAGAAATCCTGTTTAGAAACCCCACTGCATATGTGAAAAAAAGGATAAAAATGGCTTTCATTATGAGGAATTTAAACAGGAAAAGTACTCCTGCTATAATAAACAACAATAATTAGTATAATGACAATATATAATACTGAGATTTGGTTTTTCTCATCCTGTCAAAGCAGAAGTAATTATTTTTCCTCACAAAACTGCTACTAAAGTTGTGCTGCATATTAGGGATATTTAATGCTTATTATCAGAGTCTCTGTTATAGAATGTAAAGCTTCAATTTTTGTGTGAAGCTGTGGATTTTCTACTACTTTTAAAAGCATTCCAAATGACGGAAATATATCTCATTTGCTAAGAGTTGTTCTCTACATGTCTCTGCAACACTTGAGCTATGAATTTGAATTCAGGAGACAAGAATTTGAACACAGAGACAAGATCAAGATCTGTTGGCAGCCCCTTTCTCCCTCTCTCCTTGTAAGGCAGCATGGTATAAGCATTTTTATGGCACTTTATTTGGGGTCTTTGCAAGTCTAAGAAGATAAAACAACATTTATAAACATATGCTTTGCAAATACTTGTGAAAACTTGAAATTCAAATGAGTGTAATACAAAATGAGAAACATGAATGGCATATGAAGTTGTTCTGAAACATTGTGCCTGTATAAACTGCATAATGAAAATTTTACACAAGACTTTAGCTCTGTCAATGATTTTTCATTATCAATTTCAAATCATCAGTTTTCTGAATTTTCTGTACTGAAAAAAAAAAGAAAAATATGGAAATCTTCAAAAATTTACCACTAGCTCAGGGATTGCTGCATCTGTCTATCACACAATTATCCACCTACAATGGTGATAATTATGTTATATCTGGAAAGGCGTGGTCAATGAGCTCTCTTCAAGATTCAGTGCTTCTGACTTTGAACATTTTGAGCATTCACTACTCACAAAGTGTGTGTGGCTAAAAATATAAGACTTTCTCCTCGTCATTTCTTAGGAAAGGGTGTGTGTCTGTGTAGTATCTGTATCCATTCCCAATGTGAATAAGTGGCTGCCTTGTAGCTAACTTCAGCCTGGCTGGTAGGAAACAGCAGAGCAATGGGCACAGTCTCCGACAGCCAGGTTTGAGACTGGACTTACATATTCACTATGTGGAAAGTATACATATTTTGGTCTTGATGGAGATTTTAGAGTTGTTTTTAAAAACATTGAAGGCTGCTTGGATGTTATTGGCTTGACAGGCTTGACTCATTGCTGCTTTCATGAAAAATATGGTACCTCCCCAGATCCGACCAAAAGTGGGGGTGAGGCCCCAGCACACTTAATTTTGTATTTTTGTATTAGTTTATCCTTCAGCAGTGGGAGGTGGCACCCTCAGTGGAGTGGCTCTGTGTGCAGTTCACTCTTGTTCTCACCAGGATTTCTGATGCTGTATCAGCACAAGAATTCACCTGCTTCAAAAATTTAGGCATGCTTTGTAGCTTACTGTGATTGCAAAGCCAGTCTGATAGCAAGATGCCTTGGAAAGTAGAAGTCTTACTGCCTTGAAATTTCCCTTAAATCTAGTATATCGATATAGCCCTAAAACAGAATGGAATGAAACAAACCAAAACCAGAATGTTTTCCACTGCATCAACCAATTAAGCATTGAATATATGATCTGTAGATAAGCCACAGGGAAGGGAGGGTCACAAGGAGAGATCTGAACCACATCTTTTGCAGTGATTTTTCATTGGTAAGACTTCACTGTAATGCCAGACTGAGCCTAAGTAACTATCTTTTTTCTTCTTTGGATCACATTGGGATGCATAAAAGGTTTCTTGTATGGAGACAGATTTATAGGAGTTCTGAAACCTGCATACATGCAATTTGCTAGACTAATATTTCTATTTTCCCTATTGTGCGTCAACAGAAGGCAGTGAACCACTATTATATGTTGCATTTTAGATTCTCATTAGCCTGAGTAAGCTGTAAACATATATATTACAATTTAATCCATCAAATTATGTGCTCAGTATTAATGAAAACTGTACTAATAGCTGAATAATTCAGAACTATAGTCTAATAGGACTTCAGACATTACTCAGAAGACTTTTAAAAAATATATTAACATAAAGTCTTAATTTTGAAGTGCTTTAACCTTTGTAAACTTACAGAAAAGAAAAATATAGTATTTCATTACAAAATTAAAATAAAGCAAACTGTCGGAACATAAAGTTGAAAATAAAGCAAATGGGTTCAAGATCAAAAGCCTTGAATATTCTAGTTATTTCTATTCTAATTATTTCTATTTCTAAGTAGGAAAGGGAAGAATCACTACTCATTTCAGGCCATAAAAACATTAACTTCCTCAGAACAGAGGCATGCTTTTTTCCAACTAGATATCAGTCATATAAGCCCCAAACCTCTTAAATCCTATTTTTAAATTAGTGTGTTTCTATTAACACTGCTAACTATGGTTGTCTCTTCTATATTCTCTCCCCACCTTGAAAAGAAAGTTGTTACTCATGTGAGATGATTCAGCTGCTAGGAAAGCAGGTGCTAAACTGCTATACTTTGCATCCAGCAGGCAAAACATTTTCTGTAAGATTGAAATTCGAGCCCTTAATGTATGAAACCAAAGAAAACCTTTTCTGATGAGAATAATTATGTTTGAAATAGATTTGATGGCATTTTCTACCTCCAGTACTTGTAATTCTATAATTAAGAGAAAGCTGTTCGGGTGACCTATATGCCCAATGCAGGCTTGAATGGCCCTAAGTTAGAGAACCAATAGCTATACATGGAAAGCTTAACCAAGTCACTGGAGTATAGTTAGTAAACTTTAGTATTACTCTTAACATGATCTTTGCATTTGTATGGAAAAAGTATGATTTCTACAGGAACTTAAATGTAATTAAAAAACCCCAACCCAAAGCATTAGATGTAATCTCAAAAATCTTTTTTGAACACACTAGATTAGGAATCAGTGGGAATAAATAGATCCCTTTAGTTCTTCAAAGTTAAGAAGGTGACATGCAAGAGCAAGTTATCTCAAAAGCAGGATTCCCAGGCAGAATCTCTTTTAAAAATCATTTTTATCTAATTTGATTGGTGAAACAATACATGTTCAAGGAGTCAAAATTTCTTTAATTAATATTTAAACACAAGCTCCCTTTTTCATGGTAAAATTCACATAGTGTATGTAATTTAAAGCTTATTGGTTCTCAAAAAATTACATGAAAGATAGAAATTCAAACCATCAGGATACAATTTAGAATCGTCAATTTTATGCTCAAAGAAATCATATTAAAATCATTAAATGATCAAGAGCCTGAACACCTTGATTCTCACTGGTAGTAAGACTTTTTCCTTAGCACTCTGTAAGCTTGTGCAGCACAAAAGTAATCACAAAAAGAAAAAAAATCTCCCTAAAAATGCTATATTTATCCCTTTTAGAGCCACAGCCATTTCTTTTTTAGTAAGGAGAGAGTTCCTGTGGGTAGCTTTACCTGGCTATATGTCAAGAAAACAGCCTTGTTTGATAGGGAGAACTGCCCCCATGGAACATGAACTGGCAGAAGGCCAGAGTCAGTAAGGAAAATTCAAAATCAGTTGCAGCAGAGCAGCAACCTAAAGTATCAATTTTCAAAATAATTGAGTCATTATTTAACACATGGAGTACTCAATAATACATTTTTTTTCCCCCTGAATAAATTATAATAACCATTAGAAGTGAATTCAGTAAACACTCTTTTTCACCCATAGTTTTGAGCGAGTAGAATTTCTGGCAGGTACTCAAACGGGTCACCATGAGTAGGATAATGTGGCAATCTGTTATCATTAGCTCTGTTGGAAAGGTTCTGAACACACTAGAGAGAATTAAATGACCTGGAAAACTCAGTCTATGGAAAAGTCTATTGTACTCATCTCCTTTATTTCCACCTCTATGCATCACTGGAACAGTGGAACAGCAAGATTTGCAGTGGTGACAAAGATAAAGGTCATTTTTCAGTTTCTCTTTCATCCAGCATGAACCATTTAGGGACTGTTAAATTCTACACATTCAGAAAATTACTATTTTCTGTCAGGTCCTCCTGCTCTCTTGGTGTGTTAGCTTATTGAAATCTTCACATTTGGAAGACATTGCAGATTTGTGTTTTAAAAATCACTGCTACTTTTGTTCCGGACCATCATTGTTACAAGTGTCAGAATTTCAGATCATGCAAAATAACAATGTACAACGCCCCTACATAGCCCATTTTAGCAACTGTTTTTCCTAACCAGTGTAATTTTTTCCAGCAAAACTTGAAAGAAAGAGCAGTTCTTAACAGCTCTATTAAATCAAATCACCATGCCAAGACCCAAATGGTCAAGATAAATACTATAAAGAGAATGACAGCTGATTCAAAAACCTGCATGAGAGACGTTTCTATTGTTCATATAAACTTTGTTTCTGTTTTCCATTTATTTGAGTGGTTAACTTTAAACAAAGAATGCAACTTTGATGTGCATCAGCTCTACTTATTTAACAGTTTTGTACGCAAACTTTATTCCTGGGAAATCCAACTAAAGGTATATCCGCATCAATTAAAGAAAATAAACAGGGAATCAGCAGAATCTTAAGCAAAATGAAAGAAATCTTTTGCATTTTGGGAAAGGGGAGATGAACATATGCCTTGACCTCAAAGTTGAGAAAAAAATTCAAGGGACTGTAGGAAGGGAAGCTTAGGGTTTTCCCTAAATCTGCTTTGTTTCACACTCTATACTTACTGAGAGGCTGAGGACATACACTACCAAATATATGATTTTAACAGCATATTCTTCACCAGTAAATAAGCAGCTCCTGCTTAGGCATAAAATTATACCAAATCTTTCCTCTTTATAGAAACATAACAAATTCACTGGAAATTTATCTTATTTTTTCAGTAGGAATTCCTGTATTTGAACATTTTATCATTTATGACAAATGATTATGACATGGATTTAAGAAACAGACACAAGACTCAGTTCTATTCTGTTGTAACAGAGGATGAATTTAACATCTCACACAAAGGCTGACAGGTCAGAAGTTGGTTCTGTCACTTGATATTATAGATTAATGTAGAAAGAATATCTACATAAATGATCCTGAAATATTTGTCAAAACTTGACTACCATAAACTTCCAGTGTAAAGACTAACAGAATTCTGGAATAGTATACACAATTATTTAGGCTATAAGAAATTGTTTTGAGAAACACAAATCTGTGGGAAATTATGTCTTTCACATATCATAAATAATTATATCTTTAACTTACCTTTTCTCTTCTTTAACAAGAAAGATAAGAGAATGATTTTTCATTTATCTCTTGGGAAAAAAAAACTCTTCCCTTTTCTCTTCCCCTATCACTTTTTGCTCAAAACTGTTAAAGACATCTCCAAGATTACAGAAAGCCTGCTTTGCGTGCATTCAGAACCAAAATATTTTTATATAACAAATGTCTTTCAATAAATCTTCTACTCTTGTAATACTTGTGGAAAAAAAAATTTAAAAACCAACAAGTTAAAATTCACTTGCCAATCTTTCCTATGCTTTTAGTGCAGTACATTTCCAAGGGCAGGAAAAAGAGTTAAACTGTGTTATTTTTAAAATGACACTGTGAATCTACTCATATTAAGTTCATCAGTTCTAATTCAGTTACGTCTTTTGGAGGTCACTGTCTCTCTCATTCATTACAAAGGCTTTCTGATTCTTTGGTATGATTCTCAATTAGTTGGGTAGGCAGGTAAAACATCTGACATCCAACAGTGAACTATGAGCTTCCAAATATGTTTGCACAGCCACACATTACACTTTAGCAAGCTCTTTACCTTAACCCATTAATAAACCATAGTTTGAGGTTAAGAATAAAGACTCAACTCAAAAATTAATTAGAGGTGTTATGAACTACATGTTCATGAGTCATTCAGCTATGAAATGATAAAGCACACCAGTTAACAGATAACTGCAGACATTTACTCCATCTCATTTCAATCTGTGGCTGTACTCATGATAAATTGAAAATGAATAACCATTGTTCATCTGTGTAGTGAATATCAGATTCAAATTACTCAAATCTGCAGCTGCTGCATCACGATGGTTTGTATCACAACAGGCTCTTGAGCAAAGCACTTTCTGTATTCACCTGCTTCATTAATACAAATTTGTGTTTATTCAGTACTCTAGCGAGTACTCTATTATACAAACCACTTAATATAAGCTGGAGAAACCGTAACTCCTAAAAGGGGCATTATCCATGACCTTCGAGAGGTTTACCTTTGTGGAACTCACTTGTTATATCAGAGTCTTCCAGCAAACTCACCTATTCTAGACCTAGATCAAGCCCTACTGAAATACTTGAGAGATTAGACATGCAATATAGACTTTGTGACTCATCCACAGAGATTTCTAGAATCAATTATATGGAACTAAACATGACAGAAAAATTAGATTTCAAAATTAATTCAGTGTATTCAGGTAAAGAGTATACTGCAGTCACAATTTTAAACTTTCAAGGAGTGGTAAGCACTTTTAAAACAGAACCTTTGCAAACTGATGGTGTAAAATAAAGCAATATCATCCATAAAACTAGATTGGGTTTGTAATCTCTGTTCCATTTGTGACCTTAATCAGTTTAAATTGCTCATGAGAGCATCTGTGTTTGAATTGAACTTTATAAACCAATAAAGGCAAAAATTAAAAACAATAAAGATATCCCAAAAGCAGTTTTGTCTAAATATCCAGTACCTCAACTTCCCAATTTTCTGTACAGAAGTTGTTCTTCACAACAGAACTGATCTCCACAGATTAGGTCCTGTATGAGTGAAAGCTGACGATGCTCAGGTGCTGTGCTGGATCCAACAGTATTAGGACTCCCTTTTCATAATCTGTGAGGGGGAAAAAAATGTTACACGTGTGTAGAGCTGTTTTGAAAGTGTTAGATGTGTCAAACTTTCTTCTATGTGGACATATGTTCATTTGGCTCTTTATGTTTCATTACTTGCCTATTGCATTACATGACAGCGCTGGTTGTCTGTATGAGTTTAATCTGAGCTATCTGTATTGCTTCAGAGTGGATACAGAATGTAAAAGTTTGTTTTATGCCGTTTGGTGGGAAAAAAACTCCTTATTTCTTGCAACAAGAACAAAAAAACATTAAGAGAATTAAGAGAAATTAGGAGTTCCTCTTTATTTGCTACCCTTTAAGAAAAGATAGTGCTGGGAAGAATGCAAAATGTACAGATTCACATTATTAGCCTCTTATGTTCAGGTAGACTCATCTATAATGGAAGGTATGTAAAATAATTTCTGTTGTTTGAATTTAAACCAGCTCATGAGCATTCTTGTAAAGATGTTTTCTCACAGGAATTTTTTAGAGTGACCTTTTTCACATAGCATGCAATTATGACTTTGTTGATTATTTCATTTTCAAGGTACTCATTTGAAAATACACTAGAGGCATGTGTCTCCATTTAGCTTATTATCCTAAAAAAATAGAGCATGACTTTCTTAAAATAATTATTGTTTGAACTATTCAATCATTAAGTTAAATTGACAACAGAGAAATCACAACACTTTTAATAAATTTGAACAATTGTTAGCAGCCTCCATTAAGGAAGCAAAAAAACCCTTACCGTTCCCCCTCAAAAACCAACTAAGCAAACAACCTGCAAAAATCCAAAAAGAAACCTTCCCAAAGACCCAATCAAAAAAACCCCTAAAACTCAAACAAAAAACTACTGTTCTGGTGTTCATGGGCATTTAGATTAATTTTCACATAAAGGCTAAAACACAGTCTTTTCTGTAAAAAACTGTTTATTAACTAAACAATTAACACAATTGTATAATGTTAAAGCTTTTCCTTTTTTCATTTTCTTGTATTCAATCTGATTAAGTTTTTAAATGCTTCTTCCCTTGACTTTTTCATTATTTCATCCTGTCTAAAGGAATCATGGGGAATGTCTTTATGTTCTGGTTAACTGTCTACTTTACCTGTTGTCCTGGGAAACCAGCAGCATCTATTAAATAATTTTTTCCCTCCTAAAAACAAAGCAACCAAACAAATAGCCACCTAAGGGTCCTAATTATACCTCTTTATGTGACTGGCAGGAAATGTATTAGATGTCCAAATTTCTTCTACCAAAACACTGTGGTAGAACTGACTATCAGTTTCATAGCTAATTCACATAAGAATTATGAACAATCTTCCCTCATTCTATTAGCTTTGGAGTTTGAATTAAAATTTTTACTTAGACCTTGCCTTTGGAAAGGCACGGAATTCAGGGACTGGAGAACAGATTTGACTTACATTGCATATTTTGAAACAAACAAGCAAACAAACAATATAAGGGAGAAAATCTGCGTTCATTCCTATTAATATTCTTGAAGTCCAGCCTAGAGGATAAGAATTTACTTAGGTGATATTACAGCTCTGCCTTGTACTGCTTGACTGATTCAAAGCTGCATCTGCAGTCCAGAAACCATTTAGATCTATGAAGCAAAGGAAGGCAATCTGCTCATCCTTCTTTTAGAGTTGGTTCACCCAGCAGAAAACAGTGAAATTTTATAAAGATTATGAAGACAAAGATTAATTCCCATCAATTCCCATCTCTGACAGAAGCACTTCTGCACAATCACCCTTTATTTCATTTGACTACACCAGGAGCTTCTCCAATCAGCACCTGGATATTGATGACCTCAGCCCTGAAGCATTTAGCTAAAAGTTAGAAAAAGCCCTAGATACTTCTCTGAGTGGAATGGATCCTGTAGCCCAGTGAATAAGATGTTGCTACAGCTACCAACATGCCATGATCCTTTTACAAAATTTCAAGGCTATAAGACAGCCATGTTTACTTTGCCTGAACTTCTCTTACCTAGCTAAACTTTGTTATGAGCTCTATGCTAGAGCTGTAACAGCAATTTTTGAAATTTAAAAGAAGCTAGGTCTTATTTAATTTTGCTTTTGCTTATCATCCTATGGTAAAATTTTCATATATGTGGTAGTAACAGGTAGTTTTTCTGTATAGAATCTGATATTTATGACTACAACATAGCAACATAGCATAGAGGAATACGGTTGTGGTGTGGAGAAACAGACCTTGAATGGTGGGACACGGGATGCAATGCAGAGAGGGTTATAAGAAATAGGATACAAGCTGATGTTCCAGACCCAATGGCGATAAGCACCCTACTAATGATCAGCTAAGGTAGTATAGACCTGCAGAAATCACTTTTAAATGCATCAAAGAGAAAAAAAGAACATAACTAACATATGTAAAGTATGCCGTAATTAATAATTACAGAAGAAGCACATTTGAAAAATAGTGACAAATAGAAAGTTATGAGAAAGTTGGCAAACATAGAAAAACTCCTTATGTGAGTCTAAGATGAGGAAGAAAACACCCACAAAGTTACATTAAACAGCTGAAGCCTCTCCCCATGCTGAAGACAAGATTTAGATGCATGTGTTGGGAAACCAAACTTAATAGGAAAAAAATGTTATCAAGATTGTGTATAACGAAATTTCAACTTCATCTGTGGTGTTATAATTTTTGTTATTTTAAATTTCTTTCTTTTTTTTTCTATTTATCTGTAAAAATAGGTACTGAGCTAAAAAGGAATCTTCAAGATACAGTTAAGATTTAAATTACACTAACAATAAACTACTGAATCTACATAAAAGATGTGCTTCTTTTTTTGACCATAAAAATTATGCTTTTTCACAGCACATTTTGAAACTCATTCCTAGATATTATTAAGCTGATCAATCATTTGCCTGCAAAGCTTGTAGCTACACCTGGAAAAGAAAGACATTGCTCTTAAGAATCATTTAATTTGATTCTGATAATTTTATATTTTTAATTTTGTAATGGAAATTAAAAGCAAATATACAAATTGCATTTTGACAATAATAATGACAAATCCCCCCTCTTTGTACAGTTCAAAATTAACTTTTTTGTTTCCTTGTATTACTTTCTCTTTTATAAGTTACAGAGGTATATATCCATGACCTGGTTTGAGTGTGTGTCTATAATATAAGCTAGCATTTTGTGTCCATCTGTATCCATATGCATTTATTTTTTTATTTGTTTATTTTTAGGCTGATTTAACATGAATTAACAGGAATAATGATTTTTAAACTACTAATGGTCACAGGTTTCATTTTAAAAAACTTCTTTTGTTATGAAAATAAATATAAATCTGTGTTACCTTCAGCTGTGAACTGAATGTTAAAAATATAATTTGGAAAGAAATGTTCCACAGTTACATGGAAGCATGATGCATTAAAAGGAAAAGAACACAATTTATTCAAACATTTTATTAGATATAAACATCTGCAGATCACTGAATTCCACAGAAGGTGGGCTAGCCATTAGGTTTCAGCAACTGAAAGAAACAATAAATCACAGCTTTTACTTTTACAGCCCATTACACACAAAGGTCTAAAACCTTTCTATTTGCAAGCCTCAGAGTACTCCAGCTGCAGAGTCTTTAACTTTCCAACTTTCTGTGACTAATAGATGTTATACTGTAGAATGAACAGGAAATTAGAGTGGAGAGAGGTGTAAAATCAGTATCCTTAGAAAGGCTGTGCAGGAGGGATGTGAAGAATAGCTCACTGTAGGGCTATGCTGTCTCCCAGTGATCCTCAGACAAGACAGATTACATTCTTGTTAATGACCATTTAAGAATCAGTGGATTTCTATATGTTATAAAGGAGAAGCAGTTATAAAGTTATTAAATATTGTGGAAGGGCAAGGTAGGAGAGGCAAATAGAGAGGCAATAGATTCAGCAAGAAATTTCGTTGAGACCTGCTGTAGTTGGAAAAAAAATAGCTGGAGAGTTGTATAGATCTTTCTCCTGCTTTTGACCTCACACAGGAAAGCTATGCCCTTTTAAAATTTCATTCTGTGTTGAAGGGTAAATCCTTTATTTTTCATTAAAATATCCTTTCAATTGACTTGCCCTTCAGAATTTATTAAACAAATCTACTATTTCTGATGTAGCACAGTTCGGAAAAATAGTTACCTTCTTCTCACATGTCTATTCAATAATTCTACCTTTTTTCTTGAAGTGGCCAAATCAGATCTTTCTCCCACTCAGTTTAGCCTTTTTCCTACTGCGCCAAATGGGCCCACAGCCCCTAGCTACTCTGAAAACGTGTCACGGCATCATCGGCTGCGTGGAAAAAAAGCTTTTCTAAGAAACGCAATACCTCCCACATTGAACTAGGGGAAACTCCAGGCTCCCTCAGACAGATGAAGCAGCTTTCACTATCTGTGTCTGTATTACAGGAAAGAGGTTCCTGCTGTGCAACCAGACTACCTGGTGACTGCAAGGCAGACGGCACCATCCTCAGCAAACACAGTTTTGATAAGATCAAAGACTACTGCGTTCCTAAATGTCCTCTGGGAGGCCTTGTACTGTAGGGTACACTGAAGAATAAGCTTGCTCTAAACTGCTCCCCCCACTTCCCTGCAGAATTTCTACTACGTATTTGAGTTTCAATCCTGCTTTTGGAATCTCACTGCAATGTTTTCCATTTAGAGTCTTTTTCTTCTGCTATTTTCTTCAATCTATTTCTGGTACTGTACAGTCTTGACAGGTGAAGATTACAGACAGTGTAGATATACCAGATATATCTTAATGGCAAGAAATTCTTCCTCAGAGTCCTTATCAAATATACTGTCCATTGCTGGTCATATTTCAGCCCAAGCCTTTTTAAAATACATTTTAAAATAAAGCACATAAAACCACTACACGAGTTAGCTATTTCTCCTATCTCACATTATCCTTAAATGTCTGCTTTGAATAAACCCATAGAGAAATCAAATGTAACACAGGACAGGGTTTCTACTGGTTTAGTTGGAAGCGTGAAAGCATTTCTGTCCTTGTGTGATGGGCAACAGTCTGGTCAGCCCCAAGGGAAGCTGTGTCTAATTCTGACCTTAAATTTAGAATAAAAATATTCCACTTAGAAAACAAACTTCAAATCCTGAAGTGATGAGAAGTTATTTACTCGCAGAAGGGAATGATAGGTACCACACAGTCCTCAACCCTGTCTTTTGTGGACTTCTCCAGTAGGAAAATTTTCAGAAAGTGTGTTAATCAAGGAATATATTTTAAATATATGCACATATCTCATTAATTTCAAAAAAATAATTTAATAATACATTTTTAATCTGGTAGACAGAAGTAGAGATCATTATTCAAGTTCTTAAATATGTAACAACATGTTCATCTTTAAATGATATATTGATATTCAAAAGTAATTTTTACTGACTACTTCTATCTACAAACTTCACGAACAGTAAGATGGTATCCCAGAATAGTCCTTCTTGCCTCACTTGCATTATAATAACAATAATAATGGTGTCTCTAATATCTGTAACACCCACAACTGGTGCTGTCTGCAGTGTACCATGATTTTTTTCACAATAGAAGTTAAAGTCCATTTTTCAGAAGGAAAACCATGGAGACATGAATTAGTAAGTTAAAGGTCACGAAGAGCTGATGCCAATAAATATGAGGTTTTTTAATTGTCATTTGCAGTAAACTATAGAGCTCAGTATTGGAAGAACTCAATTGCTTAGATGCATATTTTGAAAGAACAAAATTATATGGCAGAAGATAATTGTTAGCTGTACAGATGAAACTTTGAGGACACACACTCAGCTCCTAAAGATCATTTACAAATATTGTAAGTGGCATAACATTTGACTTCTGTTTCCTGTTTCTCTAACATCAGGAGATGTAGAAGGTGAGCAACACAGTGCTGCATGATTTACTTGGGGATTTTACTCTGAGTCACAACTAATACTAAGATAACTTTGTGATGCAAGCAGCCAAAAAGTTTAGAAAGTGGAAAAGTACTAACATAGAAAATTCCTGCTGGTATGGAAGCCATGAGCCTGGGAACTGGGTCCTGGAACAAGAAACATACTGAAAAAGTGCAGCTGACCTCTTTAAAAGTACAGGCGAGGAGCCTGGAAAGTGGTGACCTCCTGTGATACCATCAGTAAGTGCAAACCTCAAGAAACTGCAACTTAGTCTCTGAAAAAGTGGAAGCAGTGCTGGAAAACAAAATTGGGCTGGACAAACAGAAACATCACAACTTTTTTGGTGGTCTGGATGAAAAATAGACATCAACAACATCTACTGGCTGCTCAAAATGGTGTGTTCTACACCCTTTTATATCTCTAGAATAGACAAAGAGCTCAATTTTTATCCAAAATAGAGCTTCTATCTCCCTGAAAACTTCCCATGCTGCACATGTTTTTAATTTTGTGAACAAGTTGAAATCTACACAAACTTTCTACAAGATCTTAGACTCTCATTGAGGATACCTGGCTAACTCCAGAGTCCATGATGTCAATCATTTTTGAAGTCAGACTCGTTTAAGGTGTTGGTTGCTGCTTCGGGCCCACTTTTGGAGTGGTTTCATTTTGTCCTTAAAAGCTCTGGCATGGCTGGATCTCTCTTGGTGACTGGTTTGTCCAACACTTCAACATGATTTGGCCAATTCTGAAACCTAATTCACTCAAAACTGGTAATTTACATCCATATAAGTAATATGTCATCTTATATCGGTGAGAAGTTGCTTCACTAATGAAAAACTAACAGTAACCTATATAAACTATTGGAAATTTTTATATTGATTGTTTCTATATTATTGAATGCTGATGCCATTGACTGTTGCCATACTATTTCTTGTTAATTTATTATTGATAGCTGATAGTGATTTTTAATTGTTATATATATTCACTTTATTGATCCTTTTTATATTTGCTAGTGATGATGTCTGTGGTAGGATTCTTGCTGGTGTTGATTTTTGTAGTATTTTTGATACTCTGCAATAATGTAGACAAATTTTAAGGAATTAAAAGCTTCCATCTTCTTGTGTGTTACAGAATCCTACAAACCCCTTTGGCAATTTCTGTGTGTGTACAAGCTGTGTAACCCTGGCACTGCTATTGAGTTTAATCTCACCTTTTTTTCATGCATATTGTCTTGTCATAGTGCAGTCTCCTCCAAGGGATCTGTCATGCAACTAAGCTTCTTCCAACATAGTAAAAATAGGTATATTGATGGAGAAGGAAACTGTGAGAGAGTTCCTTGGCCAAAATTGTTTTCCAACTCCACTCCAACAGGATCTTCATATTTATATATAGGGCCACCTTTCTACCACACATGATGTTTCTGCTGCTGCATCATTGTTAGTAAAACAATACCCTTTAGAAACAAGCTCACTGGTTGTCAGTGCAAGTACTCAGCTCATGGTGAACTCCTCTGAGCTCAACTTCTGATGCATCTGTTTGCTCAGATTCTTTTTAGTTGTGGAAAGATACTTATTTTCAAATCTAACCAACAGGATGTTTTCTTTCAACTTTGTAGCCACAGATGATTTTTCTTGGATATTTATCACTTTCTAAGAGGAAAGACAGAATTATGACTAATTGTGTCTCTCTTCTTTTTGACTCATTATGCACACAATAATGTGGATCAGTGTGCAGTGAAGACTGACTCAAGTCTTGTTTTTCAGAAGACTTGGTGAATAGCCATAGTCTAGCAAAGTGAGTCAGTTTCCCTCTGGTCTTGTTTGTAATGCTTCCAGTATGTATAACATAATAAAACTAACATAAATCTCTTATTATATAAAACAAGCAATCCTAAAATGTTTTATAAACATTTTCAATCAACAGAACTTGTAAAGGCTATTATTTCCTATTTGCAGATACGAAAATCAAGGAACAATATTTTTCAAGTCAGCATTAAAAAAGAAAAAAGAAAAAAGAAAAAGCTTGACATCATCTAGGGTTTTAAGATATTGACTTTGAAATATTCTAATACTATCCTAATTGTTGAATCAAGTACCTGCACGTGTCATCACCTTTAACTGCTGTTCTCTCTGTCGAACACCACTCAGAACAAAACTCCATGGTAGGTAACAAAAGGAAGACACCCAAACTTTGTGCAGCTGCTTGCAAATTTGGACCTTCTGAGTGATTTTCTCAAAGTCAAACAGTGAGCCTCTGTCTAAACAGTAAAAGAAATTAAGTCTCCTGCCTGTCACTTTACTTTGGAAACATGCTGCTTCTCATTCTCTCATCCTCCTTTCATTAGAAAAGAGTGGTCTATTAAAGCAGCAAGGAAAATAGAATTACTTAATAAGTCAATACAAGAGAATAGGTAATGCAGGAGTAAAGATCTGACAATACACACTACCTGTAACTAAAAAACACTAAGGACAAAAGATGACTGAACTATTCTCTCATGCAGACAAAGGTACTGAGAGGCAGCACCATGATAACTGGAGAGTAGGGGGGCTCAGTGACTAAACAGTGGCCTCAGTGGCTTTGCCATGTCATTCAGAGCATTTTCTAACCAAGCCAGGGTGAAAGTAAGTTACACTGGAAAATGACACATAGATGCCACAATTCTGTGCAAATTAAGTATAGGTGGAGCAAATGAGATAAAGATCAGAGATACATTTTAGGACTAGTCATACAAGAATTTAATGAAGAATATATTTCTTTGTTTACTAAGTGTATGATCAGGGGGCAGATACATATTTTGAATATTTTAAACATAGGAAAATTCCTTTCTAAATATATCAATTTAGTTAAAGCCAAGTTGAAATTGTGATAGAAAAAGTGTGATTTGGAACAGATGCCAGATTTACATTCTTCTACAAGAGAAGAATGCTAAAGGCATTAATTTTTACTGAAAACATTATTCCAACATGCATAAGTGTCCTCCTGCCAACATTGCTTTCATTGCTCCCATAAGGTGAGTCCTGACTGGGCTAAAGACTGAAGGTCTCTCCATCACCTCAAGACTATTAAATGCCCACAATTGTCCTCCTGCTCTCTTTCTCACATTGCTCTGTGCCTCAAATCACAGTTAGTTTTCAGCTAGTGCAACACTGTCCCATAGAACCCACTAGATCTTTGTTCATCCTCATTCCCAGGGGCTCTGAACACCTTCCTTTTTGCCTTCCTTCTCTTCCTCCATTTCCCCTTCCCCTTGCTTCTCTCCATCAACCTTAGAAATTCATCTATGTTAGATGTTAAAGTAAAATGGAGGGAAGGGGACATGGATACATCTGGAAAAATTATAGATTCAGATGAAGGTGCCTGACTTAGCTAATCACATAAAAACACCTTAATGTGTTTCCTGTGCTTTATTAATTTTCTTTTTCATTCTCTCAATGGTTTCCAAACAAATATTGCTCTTCCTCTTAGTGTTGGAACTCTTAAATATTCAGCTTTGATATGTTATTGAAAAAGCCATGAGGTTATTGGTGCATGGAGAAATATTATCAAGTAAAGATCTCTCCAGCTCATCTTGTTACACAAGTCCTAGAAATATTTCTAATATTAATCTTCTAACAACACACAGCCCACTCATGGAACTACAGACCATTCAGCCTTACCTTAGTCCCTGGGAAGGTTATGGATTAGCTAATGCTAGATACTATTTCCAGGCACATGAAGGACAAGAAAATCATCAGGAATAGTCAGCATAGCTTCCCGAAAGGGAGGTCATGCTTGACCAGCTTGATAAACTTGTACGATGAAATGACTGACCTTGCAGAAGTGAGGAGAGCCGTGGCAATTTTCTACCTGTACTTCAGTAACACATTCACAGCCTCATAGATAAGGTGCTTATGTATGGGCTGGATGAAAAGACTTTGGGATGAAATAAAAACTGACAGAATAACCAGACCATTGTGGTGGTGATCTCTGGTGAAATATTTAATTGGAGGCCAGGGACTGGTGATGTACTCCAGGGGTCAACACTGTGTTCAGTCCATTTTAATACTTCAATTAATGATTGTATGATAATATTCTCATCAAGTTTGCAAGTGACACAGGAAAAGTGGCTGTTGTACCACAGGGTCATAGAATATTCTGAGTTGGAAGTGAACCATAAGGATCATCCAAATCCAATTCTACACCCTGCACAGGACAGCCTAAGAATCACAGCATGTGCCTGAGAGTATTGTCCAAACACTTTTTGATCTCTGTCAGTCTTGATGATGTGACCACATTCCTTGGGAACCATCTCTAATGCCCAACCACCCTCTGAGTGGCAAAGAATCTTTTCCTAATATCCAAACTAAACCTCCCCAGAGACACAATTTCATGCTGTTCCCTTAGATCCTATCACTGAATACCAGAGAACAGATCAGTGCCTGCCTCTCCATTTTCCCTCTTGAGGAAGCTGCAGACAGTAGTGAAGTCTCCTCTCAAACTCCTCTTCTCTTAATGAAAATGCATATAAGATTATTTTCAGAAATAAGTAAATATTTCTTTATTCTGAAGGAGTAGTATTTTTCTTTTAAACAAAGAAAACTACCATACACCAGAAACAATATTACTTTCAAATTGTACTTCCTTGGCAGTGAGGGCTCTGGGCATGCATGAAGTCTTGGGAGGGGACGTGTCCAGGAGAGCGAACAACAAATCAAGGAAGTAAAAGACTCAACTTGTGACTTCTTTTTGGATTTTGCACAGAATTTTTGCACTGTTGCTCCTAGCATTCCTTGAAAAGGCCTGGAGTAATAAATATCTTTAAAAATTATCAGATAAGTTAGAAACATTATGAAGAAAAGATTGTAGCAGCATGTATCCTACTAAAGAAGTGAGTGAAATAAAGCAAATTGCATGATCCTGTTCGCTGCCAGTATACTGAGGTATGCACCAGCAATTTACCTGAGTTACAGGACAAAGCACATAGGCATATTTTTTGGCCCATTTATGCCTAAAAAAGGATTTCAGGCCAGAACTGGCCACAAACCAGATATCATTTTGCCCTGAGATTATTTTGGAGAAAAGAAAACACTGATTGTGATATCATCCTGAAATCACCAGACGTGTGTCATTAAAAATCCAGCAGAGGTAAAAACTATGAATTTTCAATGTAAAACTGTATTCATAAGTTTAACCTGTTTGATAAATATTCTGTAATAGGACTCCTTGTCAATTATGTGTCATGTCTGTTTTTAAATTAGTTTATATTGCTGCATTAGAAAATTAAATATAAAATTATACTAGGTTTGCGCTTTCATGCATGGAACAAATGTGTGGTATAGATACAAAAATCCAGTTCAAAATAAATAATTATTATTATTGTTTTTATTATTACCATCCTTTACTGTATTCAGGCTTTTTTTCTTAAATCCTAAATAATCAGTCCAAAGGGTAAAAATCAGACAAATAATGTGTTGAGATAAAGACAGTTTAATAGGTTAAAAAAAGATATTGTGCAAGTAAGAAAAGCAAAAGAAGGAACTCATTCACCACATCTCATGAACAGGTGGGCAGACACCTCCAGGACAACCAGGGTTCCACTGTGCTTAACAGTGACTCAGGAAGACAAACTTCATCACTCTCAATGCCCTCCCCTGCCTCCTTCTTCCCCCAGCTCTACATGCTGAGCATGATGCCATATGACATGGAATATCCTCTGTGTCAGTAGTATTCAGCTCTCCTGGATGTGTCCCCTCCCGAGACTTCGTGCATGCCCAGTGTCCTCACTGCCAAAGCAATACAAGAAATAGAAGAATCCTTGAATCTGTGTTAGCTCTGCTCAGCAATAACTAAAACCTCTGTTATCAACACTGTTTCCACTACAGGTTCAAAACACAGCCCAACACTGGCTACACTGAAGAAATTAATTCTATCCTGACAAAAAAAACCAGTACAGTTAGCCCAGAATATTTTTTCAGTCTTCCCTAGGTTTAGCAAAGGAGTAAGGAGAAATTTACAGTAGGAAATCATTCAGGCACAGTATGATAAGATCAGTATATCTAAGTGTTAAATCAGTTCCCTACAAGACACATACGGCCCATGGGGTAGTCTGTACTGAACATTCATAGAATCACAGAATGGTTTGACTTGTAAGGGACCTTAAAGACCCCTAATTCCAACCCATCTGCCATAGGCAAGGGTGCAGCCCACTAGATCAGGCTGCCAGAGTTCTGTCAAGCCTGGCCTTGAACACTTCCAAGAATCAGGCATCCATCACCTCTTTGGACAGCCTGTTCCAGTGCTTTGCACCTTCTGAGTTAAGAATTTCTTCCTAACATCTAATCTAAACCTGCCTTCCTTCAGTTTAAAATCAGTTTAAGGATCTGGAGAGCCTGTGCTGCACTGTCCTTGAAATATGTTTAGTACATACCAAAACCACACTAGTTTTAGTATAAACACAAAGAAGGAAGGTCAAGGTACTTACATCAAAACTTCACTATCCTTTGAATCAAAATGCCTTCCTTCCTTCCTTCCTTCCTTCCTTCCTTCCTTCCTTCCTTCCTTCCTTCCTTCCTTCCTTCCTTCCTTCCTTCCTTCCTTCCTTCCTTCCTTCCTTCCTTCCTTCCTTCCTTCCTTCCTTCCTTCCTTCCTTCCTTCCTTCCTTCCTTCCTTCCTTCCTTCCTTCCTTCCTTCCTTCCTTCCGACACTTCCTTCCGACACTTCCTTCCGACACTTCCTTCCTTCCTTCCTTCCGACACTTCCTTCCGACACTTCCTTCCGACACTTCCTTCCTTCCTTCCTTCCTTCCTTCCTTCCTTCCTTCCTTCCTTCCTTCCTTCCTTCCTTCCTTCCTTCCTTCCTTCCTTCCTTCCTTCCTTCCTTCCTTCCTTCCTTCCTTCCTTCCTTCCTTCCTTCCTTCCTTCCTTCCTTCCTTCCTTCCTTCCTTCCGACACTTCCTTCCGACACTTCCTTCCGACACTTCCTTCCGACACTTCCTTCCGACACTTCCTTCCTTCCTTCCGACACTTCCTTCCTTCCTTCCTTCCTTCCTTCCTTCCTTCCGACACTTCCTTCCTTCCTTCCTTCCTTCCTTCCTTCCTTCCTTCCTTCCTTCCTTCCTTCCTTCCTTCCTTCCTTCCTTCCTTCCTTCCTTCCTTCCTTCCTTCCTTCCTTCCTTCCTTCCTTCCTTCCTTCCTTCCTTCCTTCCTTCCTTCCTTCCTTCCTTCCTTCCTTCCTTCCTTCCTTCCTTCCGACACTTCCTTCCTTCCGACACTTCCTTCCTTCCTTCCGACACTTCCTTCCTTCCTTCCTTCCTTCCTTCCTTCCGACACTTCCTTCCTTCCTTCCTTCCGACACTTCCTTCCTTCCTTCCTTCCTTCCTTCCTTCCTTCCTTCCTTCCTTCCTTCCTTCCTTCCTTCCTTCCTTCCTTCCTTCCTTCCTTCCGACACTTCCTTCCGACACTTCCTTCCGCCACTTCCTTCCGCCACTTCCTTCCTTCCTTCCTTCCGACACTTCCTTCCGCCACTTCCTTCCGCCACTTACTTCCGCCACTTCCTTCCTTCCTTCCGCCACTTCCTTCCGCCACTTCCTTCCGCCACTTCCTTCCTTCCGCCACTTCCTTCCGACACTTCCTTCCGACACTTCCTTCCTTCCGACACTTCCTTCCTTCCTTCCAACACTTCCTTCCGACACTTCCTTCCTTCGGACACTTCCGACACTTCCTTCCTTCCTTCCCCCTCCCACTTTTCCCTTCCCTCTTCCTCTCCTGAACAGGAAATGTCTCGTAATTGCTTGACATTTCACAAAAAAGAGAATTATCTCCTGACTAGTTGAGGTGCTGTCATGAAACATTGTATAATGTTTAACAATTATCAACATTTATAACATTTCTTGTACAATTAATTGAGTCACATTATCAGGCAGGAGTGAAGAGTGCATGTATTCATTAAAAGAATTAAAGCAGCAGCAGTAGCAGGTCATCTGTTCAAAATTCAAGTTACATCCCTCTTAAAAGGACTGGCGTCTTTAACCAGTTTCTTCTTTGTGAATGACAAGTTGACTGGTTTTTAAAAATGTCATTGCCTTACTCTAGATACACAAGTACAAAAAGGCCAAATTTTTACTTTGATAAAGAAGGAAAATGGAGAAATAAGTCAGATTTTGTTTTGAATATATTTGAGGGTGGGAAAATAATTTTCCATGTATTTGATTATTCTAGAGGAATTTTCTACTAGAGTTTGGCACAAGAACATTAAAGAAAATACTGCAGAAAGACAAGACAATTTTGTGGAACTACTCTAAAAGATGTAACAATTAAAACATTTGTAGAAGTAAAATAAATATTTGCCATATATTAATTTCAGCATGCAAAACTGTAATACATCTATCCATAGACAAAGTTCTCGGAAGCTGCCTTTGCAAATTATAATTCCATGTATACATGCTTGTTCTTAATTTAAAAAAAATATTAATCTCTCATTGTTTCATGAAATGAGCACATATCTCTTTTTCTCCTCTATAAACGAGAAAGCAATTTGTCAACAAAATTAAAATATTTTGAATTTAAGTAGACAACATATCAGTTACAAAGGCAGCAGTTATAGAAGTTTGTTTAGGTGTATGCTCATGCTGGTACAAAACTAAAAAAAAAACATATCTGCCCTTCAAGTGAAAATTAGTAATTAAAAAAAAATCATAATAAAGGATTTTCTCCGCAGGTCTCTCTATAAATTCCATTAATCACCAAAAAAAATGAACTTGATTTTGTGAACAATTTTCATCTAAGCAAATATAGCCATGACTCTTTGTATTAATGAGCATTACTCTAAAATCACTATTGTTTAAATAACTATGCTATTTATCATCACAAAATCCCCCCCATGGTATTATATGAATTCTCAGTATTGCAACAAGTGGTACATAAAACACAATATCACACAGGTTCCAAGGTAACTAACATCAGCTGGGAGCTGACTCAGTGAATGATCCTGTGCTCACAAAGGAAGGGGTGACCTTTTTCTTGTCTTGAGAAAGCATTTAAGGATTTTACAAAATAACAGAAATTTAGTATGCACATATGAAGTTAAATGGAAGCAGTTAAGAATTTCAAATGCATTCTAAACAGAGAAGTGATTATATTATTCCTTTAAAAGCAATCTAAATTTTGTATTGCTCTCTTCTATCAATCCTGCCTGAACTAGGATCTTTTAGTTAGACTGGAGTTGAAGCTGTGTAAGGACTGTCTTTGGGTGGAACATAACCCAAACAGATGAAAATATGACTTGCTAAAAATTACTGCCATAAATCTATAACAAGATTACTGTGACCTTTTAATGTTTGAAGAATTTTTTTTCTCTACTTACTGTAGAGTTAGCATCATGTGTATCTGTATAAATAGGACTAACTAATTAGGATATAATTTATTTCCAGCATTGCATATGTAACTGTGAATTGAACCAAAAAACAAGTTTTTAACTATGGGCCTTGTTTTGACAAAGCTGTTTCCAATCCAAAAGCAGGCTTGTTTTGTCTTGTCACATATATCCACCATCTTTCACTCTGTCAATTGCCACCTGAGAATCTCTGAATCCATCTTCTCCTTCCTTAGATTCACTGTGGAAAGAGATGTTAAATACCTATAGCAGCATAAAACTACTTGTTTCAGTTTTGAAATATGTATATCCATTTATATCCAATCTTGTGGTTCTTTTCTCTTTCAGAATGCCTTCAGATTATTTGATTGTTAGGTAGTAGTTTTCATAATTAATGGCAGAAATTTAAAAATATGAGATGCAATTTTACATGGCTATACATTTTGGATAAAACCTCTTGTATATTTAGACAGACATTTTTAACATTGCATTCAGTTTCCTACCTTTTATGTATTTTTACATTTTAAAGTCAACGCTAGAAAACAATAAACTAAAATCTCCTAAATTTTGATCCCTCAGTCACAGTCAATCATGGTTAACACTGAATTCATCTTTTCTGTCATTAGCTAAGCCATATTTCATGATGGTTTGTAATGTGCGCAATGTACTTTTTCAGTGCAGTCTCCAAACATTTCAGGAAAAAAGAGGTAGGTCTTCAAAAATTCATTTTCCAGTCATCCAAAAGAAACAGGCTTGATTATTTTTATGAGAGCTTTTAGAAATTAACTTATACTTAAAAATAGTGACAGCCCTGACAGATTATCACCCCCAAAAACTGATAGTATGATAATTTTTCATCTCTAAAGGGATATACAATTAATTAGAGAAGACCTAATGTATCTATGCTGTCAGTTATCTGGAATATAAATGTTGAGGTTTAAGTCCATGAAAAACATAAAATTTAAATAAAAAAAATCACTTCTGAGTTTCAAGAAATTATAGAAACTTTAACTAAGCTTAGTTTTTCAGTTAGGTAAAATCTTAATAGCTTATAATGCGGTTTTTTTTTCTTCAATTTTCTTGAAACTTTTCAAATTCTTTTGACCTAAAAACTGTCACATTAGCTGCCACAGGCAAAGTTTTGCAAAGACAAAGAAAATGCAAGCAAAAGCAGAAAGCAACAGTGTTTAAAACTGGAAACTTTGAAAGCCTAAATACAGTCCTAGTGCATTTCTATAACAATGGTAAATCCTTGTAGCAAACCAGGTATATTCCTTGCACATTTTTATATATGCATCTATCTATACCTATTATTTTCTTCTCTTTTTCTTTGTCATATACATTCAAGTATTCATTAAATAAAAAGAAGAATGTACTGTAAAATTTTTGTGGTGTTAGCTAATGAATTCATTCCTTTTAATATTTCCAGAAATAACCTAGAATTCTACTGTAATATGTGTTTTCAGACAGAAATTCTGATGAGAAAAAGCTTGAGGATATTCTTATAAACTGAATAATAGTTGGTAAAACAATGTGATGAAAATAATACTTAAAAATATTTTAAATAAAGCATTCTACTAAATTATGAAACAAAAGTACTTCAGTATAATTCCTATGAAACCTAAACCAAGTAAAGGTGAAATTTGAAATGCAGATAATGAGTTTTGGAAAGTAAAGCCTTTGGGATAAAAATTACTTCTTAAATTTCCTGTTTGGTAAAGGAGAACCTGTGTGACCTCAGGCAAATCAAGACAGGGCTGACACCTATGGCCCTGTCATCTCCAGCTGGGCTAGTGAACTCGCATGTGGCACTGGCATCTAAGTATCTTCAGGCTTCAAGACCTATTGTATCAAAATTTGGTGACTTCCATTAATTTTTAAGTTGGCACTGTACAGTATTGAGAAGCTGGTTAGTCCTTATTTAATCAGGGGATGTGCAGATATGACCTCTCTTTAATCTTAATTTTTAATAGAAGCCTTTGTGACGGTGGTCAAAGGGGTCTTTGGATGAGGGAAGAGACGAGGATCTGACTCCATATTTCAGAAGGCATGATTTACTATTTTATGATGTATATTACATTAAAACTACACTAAAAGAATAGAAGAAAAGGTTTCATTTCAGAAGGCTAGCTAAGCTAAGAATAGAAAAGAAAGAATGATAACAAAGGTTTGTGGCTCGGACACTGTGTCTAAGCCAGTTGGGCTGTGATTGGCCATTAATTCTAAACATCTACATGACACCAATCACAGACCTGCCTGATGCATTCCACAGCAGCAGATAATCATTGTTTGCATTTTGTCTCTGAGGCCTCTCAGCTTCTCAGCAGGAAAAAGCCCCGAGGAAGAATTTTCATAAAAAGATGTCTGCGACAAGCCTTTCCTAAAAATCCCTGTGGATCTTTTCCTTGATTCTGTGTTCTCCCTTAATTTGAGCAACAAGTTTTCTGAGACAACAGCTCTCTTTTGCTGGGTTTTTTAGAGCATATAATACATCAGCCATAATTTATAACCCAATCCCTAAAATACACCATCACAGAATCAGGAATCTTCATTACTATCATGTCATCAAATGACTAGAAATCCATCTATGTCTTTGGAACTTGACTATAAAGCAGCCTTTGTCATAATTTTTTTTTTTCTAAAAATTATGCTAGGTATATTAAATATACCTTAAGCTGCATGTAGCTATGATCTTCCTATAAGCCAGCAGATATCTTTGCACCCAGACATTCATATTGCATGTTTAGGGATCAAATACTGTAGTGTTCCAAGATATGCAAGATAAATTTTTTCTTGACTGTTTGATTTCTCAAATATTCACATTTAGTCAACAGCTCTGAATATCTCTCATATATTTTGATTCATGTTACTTTAAAATGAAGTGAATAGAGAAATATCAACAACAACTGGTCCTTGACTGATAAAAGACAGGCCAGATGAAATGGATGTGTTTGTTCAAAAATGTATTCAGATTGAGACTCCCAAAAATTTAATTGGAAATATGATCAGGGAATGAAAGTGAAAACAAGGCAATAAAATGCTTTCTTAAGCTTTTTAATTGAGGAAAAATAGAAGGACATCAACTTCCATGTAGTGGAATGTTAGTGAATTTGATTCAAATTTGAATGCAGTCTTTAAAACAAGTAATTAAGTTCAGTGTACGTATCTCTAGTGTATCTCTGCACCTCATGCTATTCTTAATGTGTGTAGAAAGATTCCTTTTGCTTGTGATGAAAAATATGGCAGTGTGACATTTTCTTTAATTGCAAATTCTGATGTGTTTAATAGCACAAAGCTGGCCTCCAGCTTGAGAGTTCTGTCTCTTAGAATCAATGGTTAGACTTGAGGGCACTAGCTTGGTCATCAAGATCAATATTAGAAAAAATATGTCTTGTCAAGACCTCTTGGCCCCTTATCGATTCAAATAGGGTACTGCAGAGAAATTAATAATGACATTACAGCTGTTGGCCAACACACAGAATCTTCTCTCATTGATTTCAGTAGAGGTAGATGAATAACAGAAAAACACAATTAACTTAGACACAGTAGGAAGACTTGCTACAGAGCTTCCAAGGTGGGATCTGGGACTTGTAGTAGTCACATGGAAGAATTTTCAGGAATACTAAATTGAATTCATGTTTGAAAGAACGTAAACAGCTGAAACTGATTCCAGGGAAGGATTTTTACATTTCATTAAGGAAGTATACCTCATTTTGCCAGCCTGGGCAAAGCCCTCTAGTTTTTCTTAGGACCATATGAAGGTGTTTTTGTTGTGAAGGTGGTTCCCTCCCACATATTTATCCCAATGAAATGTAATTAGTTAAATGGAGATATATTTTTTAAATGCCCTTATTTATCTTAGCAATCTTGCAATGTCTTCTCCTCAAATTGAAAAAGTCAGATATCATTCCAAAGTTGTAGTGTTAAACAAATAAACCCCTGTCATTTACTCCTATTCACCAGGAAATTTAAACTACTATTTTTGAACCTTTGGTAAATGACAAAAGATTTTACAGAGCCTAGAAAGGTCTGAGCTCTTCTTTTACTTTTAGTGCTTCAAAAAGACTTTGGAAAAAAATTTGCCCATGGGTCAAAGAGAACCTCACAGAAAACAGAAATGTCTCTCAAGATCTATTTTCATTTGGAATTTATTTTTTAGGTGTTTTATTACACTAGTTTAAGAGGAATTACTTAAAATCAGTAAGCAATTTTCTTCCAGCCTAATTTCCTTCATACTATGATAAATCATACTTCTTAAAGGCTTGAAAGTACTTTGCTAATATTTTAAAGTGATTAAAATAAGTAATAGTTTATTACTGCAATTGTAATAATTGAAAATAAAGCATAAATTTTGTTATAATCCAATGGAAAATAATATTTAATGGAGACCTGCTATGACACATGAAAAATTCTACACCAAAAAAGAGATAATGACAGGAGCAGAGGAGAGATGCATTTCCCCTCATCTTCTGCAGAAATGAAACATTGAGAGAATCAGAATTAAGGCCCAGAGGGGCAGAGGAATACATGTAGTATAGTCCTGTCAGTCCCTACATGCAGACTGAAATCAGTAGAAGAAAGTTCTTCCAAGTTCTTCAACACTCTAATCACAAGTGTGGACTAGGACCAATGCTGGGAGTGATGCCTGGAGCGGCTACCCAGAACAGAGGCTAGGCAGAGGTAAAGGAATAAAGTAGGTACTTATTAAAAAGGCCTTCAAAGGATGCACCTTGGGCAGTACAAGAGCTTGGCTGTGACTTCACCCAAGATGGACCCTGGGTCACGAGTTTTCACACTTTAATAAGTTTTGGTCCATTTCCATATTGGGGTTAATTGCCCAATTACATCTTTAGGTTATGAAGTCCTATCCTTTCAGATTTCTTTCCTCAATTCGCTGTTGTTTATACTTCTTGAGCCTAAAGCTGCAATGGTGTCCTTGGTTCTCAGGCTGGAAAAGGATTGTTTTGTCTGACTAAACTGTGAGGAGAACTTGTTAACACTTTATATGAAGAGTTATCTACTGATGTAGTACAGAATCTGGAAAATATGAAAGCTAAAACTAGGGCATCAGGAGACACCCACAGGGAACCTTTACTCTCCAAGTGCTCATATTCTTAATAGTTCAGAAGCAGCCTCTTTACACTTTCAACTTCATGCTGGAGTTAGTTTTGGCTCATCTATTTTTATTATGCCATTTTTTAGTATGCTGAAAAGATACAAGAATACAGCTGTATGGCTGTTGACTGTTTATATTGTTCTAGCACTTGTTTTGTTTATTAAGCCATATTCGTAAGGAACTCAGAGTCCTGTGTGCTATAAACAGCTATTTGGGGTTTACTTTAGCCACAGAGTACTGGAATACCACTGAGACATCTGGTTCAGCACAGCTTAATCTTACTGAAAAAAAACCCTATTGCATAATAAAAGGACAAATTGTAGGTATCTGTCATTCACTCTCTTTCTTTCAGTTACACCTTAAAAAAGCAGCAGCATTTTCCAACCTACTATTGAATCTGACAGGTAGAGGTCCCCGAAGAATCAATTATCTTCTAGTGGAATTTACTTCTTGCTTTTCTACATGAGACTGTCAATTCAAGGTCTTCACTTACCCCTCTCTCTGTGTTCTATGTATATTACTCCTTTAAGATGTATTAATCTTGCTTGGTGCACCTGGAGGGCGAAACAGCCATCAGACCTTCTTATATTGAGCATTATTCAATCCATTAAGGATGCTGCTTGATTAACAATTTATTTAATAGAAGTACTGACTTAAACAGCTCTGCATTCCCCTGTTCCTCCTCTGCCACGCCCCTTGGATGCTCATCCAGGGCTCCATTTTGATCATTTGGACATTGCCAGTGCATGTACTGGGCAAACTGAAGATCAGCCCTGGCTCAAAAAAACCTGTAGATATATGTCATGGTTTGGCGCTGGTGCAATGCCAGTGCTCCCATGAAAATATATGCTCCCGGGTGTCTGATGTGAGATGTGGCCAGGAATAGAGCAAAGCAGGTTCCAACTTAGGAATGAAGAAGAAAAACTTTATTAAACTACAACTATGTATAGAAACACACACAGAACTCAGAATGAAAACCTTCCAAAAACATTCCTCCTCCCTCCACCAAATTTCCAATACATCCAACCCTCAAATCATCAACTCTCAGTCCATCACCACCTTTTAGATAAGCAATTCTCAGTTCATCAAGAAGACAGGAGTCCCTTTCGTGCCACAGGCTTCCCCTAGAAACATAGTTGAGATCTCGTGTGTTTCCATGTCACACGTGGCACCGCCCGGAGATCATTTGCCATCTAGACATCTTCCTTCCATGCCCAGTGCTTTACCACTGCACATGGACCAGAGCTGTTTCTAGGGTTCCCCTCTTAAGGATGCTTTTCCCAGTTCAAGAAAAAGCTCAGTCTCTCACTTTCACGACACCTGTCTCCCCCAGATTTCACCCCCTGGGGCTGAGGAGTCTCGAGAACGGAGATCATTTTCTTCTTCCCCACCACCACCCTCCTCACCCATTGTCTCTGCTCCCCACAATCCTTCACATAACATCACTGCACTCTCTTGGCTCCAAGCCATTGCCTCCCCCTAAATGCAGTCTCTGTGTCACAGGAAAAGTGGTTCCGTCCATGGCTACAGAAGAAAAGTCCAGCCAAAGGCCACTCCATCACCTCCACCCACCCAAGATTCTTCTCCACCTCTCTTGTGGCCCATTTCCTCTTATTTCATCACTACCTCTCTTCTCATTCAACTCCAGGAGGATCAGCATTTGTAAGGTTTCCATCATCCAAGAAAAGGGTTAAAAGTCTCAGGCTCTGCCTGTCCAGAACTCCCACGGCTGCCCTGCCAGGCACCTTTTCACCGCACCCCCACTTCTCCTTCTCAGTTGACCATGCTATCAAATTTCAAGGTGGCACAGGCACAGACACCGGCTCTCTCTCTCTCCTGGGAGCAGGGGTGTGGCTGCCCAATGACTCTCCAATGTTCCTCCACTCTTCCATCCTGCAAGGGCCTCTTCACCTCCCCTCTCTGTCCGAGGCCTGGCCTACCTCACCCGGCCGCATGGCTTCCTCTGCCCTGCCCAGCCCACAGCAGCTGGGCAGGGGAGGTCTGACCTCATTCACCACTGGAACCCAAGAGAGCTTCCCCCTGGGAGCTCTCTGTTTTTAACCCCCTGCATTCTCAGAGGCGTATCCATGTCCTCAGTGGCCACACCAGGTGCCAATATTCAAATCTGAGCACCTACTGGTTTGACCACAGCATCCCAAAAAAGTCACTTCCTCTCAAACCACGACAACATTCCATCAAGTATGGAATGATGTTCTGCCACTTCAACTGGCTACACAAATTTTAAGATAAGGCAAAGGAAACAGGGAAGAAAATTCTACCCCGAGCATCTATTTCCTCTCTTGTGTGTGAAACAACATGATTAGGAACATACAGATTGTGTTCAGATTTTGTTTGATAGAACCTATTTCTCTCCGCAATTTAAGCCCTAAGTTAGCTTTCCTCTTTTTAGTTCTAGTCATCCTGCACATGTTTCAAGGTAAGTGGCAATGTTTTATTGCTTTGACACTGTTGTCCATTTCTTTGTTAGTCAGTTGTCTCTGTTCCAGAGGTTACCTCCCTTTGTAAGTCAGGCATCTGTGACTTTTTTTTATTAGCTCTTACTTTTTTTCAGTAGCTTAGCTCTCTCTTTACCCAAAAGATTTTCCTCTCTGCCTGTTACATCATTCTGTTCATTATGAAAAAGAAAGACAAGTAAAATGTGGATTTTCAATGAGAAATTAAAAACTCACTTTAGCATCAAGTAAGAAGACACAATGTGGTTGTTAAAGTAAAAAAATAAAAGGCTATAACTACAAAGAAAGCATTTGAAACTTGATTTTCCTTTCTCAACCTATTGTATCTCATTCATTACTTACAGCATGGGACAGATTAATAAGAAGTCACATGACTTAAATACTGTGACTAAATTACAATTAATGTATAGGTCATAAATATTAATAATAAAAAATACTCAAGGATGATAAATGTTCAGAAATAATAAATTTGATATGTTATGGGAGAAGCTAAAACTAGGATGAAGAGATGAAATTAGGAAAAGAAAAATGCACCTTAAATATTAGAGAAGACATTTTCCCAAGAATTAAATATTTTCAATTATGAAATCATTATCATCCACTGGAAAGGTAAAGATTCTTCTCCTTTGAAGCATTTACATTTGCCTGGGAAGAGATGCACTGTAGAAAATTTTGAGACTGTTATGGTTCAATCAGTCAAAAACTCTAAAAATTAAATACTTATTCTGGTGACCTTGAACACAACATTCTGAATGTTCAGAATTAAAAGAAAACTAGAAGATATCTTATAAATTTATCAGCTAAAATACAGTAATAAACACATGCTGAAATACTGCCTAATGTTAATAGGTGAGGCTCAACTTAAAATTCCTGGGAAAGCTAAACCAGATTTAATCACCATTACTTTTGTAGTGGGTAATAATTAGTCTTCAAAATAGTTGATTATTTATTAGCAAAGTCATCTGTATCCCATTAAATACCATTTCGTTGCAACCAATAGAAGTTCACATATTTTGTACTGCCTTGGCAGTCTGGAGCTGTCTATTTCGGTTTTGGCTAAGTTCATTTTCCTTTGTATTAGCTATGGCAAAACCTTTCAAGTAGTCAGGTTATTATTGTCAAATTTCTTTAATTGTGAAGATTATATGCCATAAAGCTAAAACAAACCCATGTTGTGAATGAATAATGAACATTAGTCAAGGGAAGCATAATTACATTGATGTTAATCAGTGCTGGGGAAGCTTATTATATAACTTCAGTAGGTAATGGCTGAAGACAGTCATACTTGAGGTAGAAATAGATGGAGATCAAGTCAAGCAATCTGTTTTAAAAACATTAAAAATAGTAAAAAAAAAATAGAAAGCCAACAAAAGAAGATAAAGAAGAAAGGAAAATATCTAGGTCGGCTCAACACAGTGTAAGAGGATGTTCTTATCAGAATCTTTTACTTGGAAATTCAAAATGCTGATGAGCTGTTATAAGTTCCTTTTTAAGGAAATCTGAATCTGTCAAAATTCAGGGAAAAATAGGAAAGTTGAACAATATACCAGAGAATGGGAATAGGTGCTAGGAAGTTTCTATGCATTTTTCTTAATTATACTACTAAATACAAGTGTTTATCGCTGCAAATGAATAAATAATAATAATGAAAATAATTTCTGTATTATGATTAACCATTACAATTTTAGATAATGAACAATGTATATAAGGAGTGTTCCCTTCCCAGCTGTATATAAGTTTCAATTGCAATTTACTTGCTAAAATGTAACCTTTCCTGTGAACACATAGATTGGATTTCTACGTCATGTCAAACCAATATACAGAATTCTGAATCCACAGCTCATGGGACCACCAAAGTCCATCAAAATTTAAAAGAACCAGTGTCAGTACACATTTCTAGCTCCAGCAGGTGCTAAGCAAAGACATGAACTTAAAAAAACATTATTTTTAAATGGAGTCTGATTCCTAGAGCTTATCAAGAAAACTGATTATTTTAATAACCTGACATGACACCTATGAAAAAGTAGAGTTAACACGTCAATCTCTAGTTTGATTTCCTTACCACAGAAATAAGCATAACTTTTTACATGTTATAATTGGAGATAGGGAATCAGTATGGAAAGTTTTCAAGTCTCAAATCACTATGGAAGGTTTTTAAGTCTCAACGTGTATGATTATTACATTTTCTGAATGTTTACTGAGGGATTACTTGTTTTTTTTTTCTTTTTTTTTTCTTTTTTTTTTCTTTTTTGTTAAAACCTTTGTTACATATATATGGTGACACTCCTATCCATGAAAACAACAAATTCAGTGACCCCTTCCCATGGTCAGGGAGACTAAAACATCCCTGTGTTATCAACACTGTTTCCAGCACAAATCCAAAACACAGTCCCATATGAGCTCTATTCCAGTCCAAGCCTCTATACAATAAAATAAAATTCATGAAGTTGATTACATTATTTTTTATGTAAAAATTCCAAACTCTTGGGTTTTGGATATTTAGTTCCATGAAGGAAACATTGTATGGGTTGAGATAAATGCTGGAGAAAAATTACTCAATAAAACAGACTTAGAATCAGGGCAAATATCTTGCAAAATCTTCACATCTTCCAGAAATCTTTGATGCAGAGATTTTTCATCAAAACATTTCCTTAAATTTTTTGCGACCTGTGAAATGGAAGGATATCTGAATACAGTATAGAAGTAATTAGTTGCCTAGAAATATGTCTTCTGCATTATATCTTTAATATTTTGCATCTCAAGACCACATAATAGCAAATGAAGATGTCACTTGAATGATAGCAATTGGCTGAACATTAGTGTTAACACTGAACTGATTTGCACAATCACAGCCCAATTCAGCGCATATCCACTGCTGTTTATCTCCATTCTGTAGTTTCACCTGCTTCTTTCTTAGTATGAATAAATCATTAGAACAGATGGCAAAACCTTACCAATAAAAGGCACTCTTATTCTCAGTGTTAGCCCACCACACTCAAACCACATCTTTTTTTCTAAAGAAAAGGAGCACTTCCATGTCTTGGGAATGTTTTCTGTTAGAATCCCTTATCATCTTATTAAAACAATTAACCAAAAAGAAAACCATTCAATCCATAGAACTAGATCCTTTCATTGAAATCTTTAATTAATTACAGATGGCTTATTCTGAATATGTTCACTTTTTTGAAGGCTATGCACACACAAACAACATAAATAGAATATCGTATCCTATGGTCAGAAAACAGGATGCATTGTAAAGTAGCCAGATCTTGAAGAGGAAATATTATTGAAATGCAGTGAGACTATTAGTCAAAAATCTTCCTCATGTATGATTGCTTATGGACATATTCAGCTGCAGCTCAGTCTGACAAACTTGCAATTGTTAAAACTTCCCATTGGCACAACAAAGTCAAGAGTGAACTAAGGTATTTTCTGCAATCATTTCTTTGTATACATAATAGGAATGGTGTAGCATCATCATTGATCTAAGTAATAATAATTTTTTTCACTGATTTTTTTTACTAGCACTCACACTGTAATCATCCATCCAGTATAAAAATGTAGATATAAAAACTTAATAATTTGAAGATACAAAAGTAAAGGCTGGAATACTAGTTGCTTTATCTGTAATATACCTGAAGTGTCAGATTTCATTTCCAACCTCTGCATTCTTTTTTTATGATTGCTGTTTCTCTCAGATTATATTAAGACTCTAGTCTGAAGAATGTATTTTTTATTTAGAATCAAATTTCTGTTTACATTTAAGTTCTCCTATACCCCATTCAAGTCACCAGCTATATCATCCAGAAATCCTAGCGTGTTAGTGAAGCAGTACAGACCTTGTTTTATACTGACAACACCCACTTTTTTACAATACTAACAGACAACTTGTAAGTAGAAACCATAAGAATAGTTCAAGAATAAAAAGGCTTGGGCATGAATCCTTATCTTAACTTGCTATAAAGTCAAAGGAATAAAAAATTTGCATAGCTTGTTTTCAGGATCTTTTCAGATCTGATATATTGTGAATTTGCCCAAAGGTCAAACATTTGAGCTTTGTGATTTGCTAATTAATATATTCTATGAAACCTCAGTGCACTCATTAAGGGTTAACCATTCAGGTATCTCACAACCTAGATTGTGCGTGTTTTTTCATTTTCTTCAAGTGACACATTTCTGAAATTTTGAATAGTGTAAATAAATTCTGATTAAGATTAATGACATTACTGAAAAAATCCTTCTTATAAGTTAAAAATGTTTTAATAGAACTTTTAGAAAGCTTTTGAAGTGAATTTAGTAAAGATCAAAGCAAAAGATTTGACAGTCCTAGAGCCCAAATTTAAAGAAAAGGGAAGAATCCTAATGAGCATGTTGCATTAATCACTGACTGAGGCGCTGTGCTTCCACAGAGCCAGTGTTGTTATCCTGCTAACTGAAATGATATTGATGCACTTGTGGGAGGTAAAAACATATGAATTAGGTAAGTATTACCTGTGCTGAGCAAACACTGATGAGGAAAATATCTAAGCAAAACAGTGTACACAAGTCTTTTATTAATACACTAAATGAATATTTGGCATTTATTATATCTACAGACACTATGCTACTGTATTACTTTGTAGTTCAAAGCATTTTAAAATATCTGCATGTTAGAGAACTTTCCATCTTAAATCCACTAAGGACCATTAAATTATAAATTGTGACCACATCTATAACAGGCACTCTAATTTAACCCAGTTACTCTTGCAGTAAATGCAATGGCCTGTGTTGTTATGAGGCAAGACTTACTTTCAAGAAGTGAAGAATCTATCACTCCAAATAACTGATCAATTATTAAAGTGTTATGTCAAATTTAGAATTACTCTGAATTTACATTCCAGATATTGTCTCTTATTACACTTTTCTTAGCTAAATTACAGTCTTTTAATATTCATGATTTTTTCTCCATAAAAGCATGACTCCGGGAAATGTTGAAGAATGTGCTTGGCTAAATTGCACTAAGACATTTAATATACTATAAATGTGGTTAAATACTAGTATAATCTTGAAAAATTGCTTATGAGTACTGAACAATTACTCGCAGATACCTGACCACTTAATTTCCCATAAATACTTGGCTCATTTACATATGTAACAATACTTGTATTTTAAGCAAAATAACAAAAGAGAAAATATAAATTCACTTCTTCTAACCATTCAAATATTCCCCATTACCTGCATGGAAGATTTTGGGATGGAATGCTATGCACACAAAAAATGAGGACTTACAAAGCAGAAATTAGAATCAGGTTAAAAATAACAAAAGAAAATTTGGTTTCAGAATCTCTAAGTGAAGTTAAAAAAGTATAATGAGTATGCATCAAAATCAATATATATTTGATAATCATAATTTTTGTCATCATCAGAACATGAGTTATAAGTCTGTATCTATACTTAGAAATTGATAAAATTAGTGGTTCCAGTGGGCTGACCTAGTTAAATGCCAGGCACCCACCACAACCACTGCATCTCTCCTCTCCACAAGTGGACGTGGGAGAGAAAATACAGCAGAAAGTTCATGAGTTGACATAAAGAGTGGCACAGACCACTTGCCAAACACCTTCACAGTCAAACTCAGCTTGGGGATAGTAATGGAATTTAATACTAACAAAACAAGAGAATTATAATAGGAAGTAACCCGAAATCCTAAAAACACCTAAACACCTTCCCTCCCCTCCTCCCTCCTTTCTCAGCTCCACCTCCTCCTGCAGTGACGCAGGAAGACAGGCTATGGGGGTTATGGTCAGTTCATTAACCAGGGTTCCTCCCACTGCTCAGGGAAAGGAGTTCCCATGCTCCAGTGTGGGGTCCCTGCCATCAAAGACAGTTCTCCATGAACTTCTTCAAATTGAATCCACCTCATGGGCAACAGATCTCTGAGAACTGCTGTGATGTGGGTCCCTCTTCCACAGGGAGCAGTCACTCAGGCACAGCCTATGCCAATGTGGATTCCCCGTTGGATCACAATTCCTATCAGGAAACCTGCTCCAGTATGGACTTCCCTCTCCACAGGTCAGCAGACCCCTGCCCGGACCCTGCTCCAGCAGGGGCCTCCCTTGGGATCACAGCCTCCTGTAAGGCATGTGCCTGCTGCAGGTGGATCTCTGCCTCCCCATGGATCTGCATGGGCTTGGAGCACAGCTGCCTCGTCACTAACTGCACCATCTGGCTGAGGGTAATAAATCTCAGCTCTGGAGCCTGGAGCACCTCCTGCCTCTCCTATTCCACTGCCTTTGGTGTCTGCAGAGCTGCTCCTCTCACATATTCTTGCCCTGGTCCTCTCTGGCTGCAATTAATCCATGCAATAAATTTCCTTCCTTCTTGAACATGTTACCACAGACAAGTTACTATCATTTTGGATAGGCTGAGCCTTGGCCAGCGGCATGTCCGTCCTGGAGCTGTCTGGCATTGGCTCTGCTGGACGCAGTTCCAGAAGGTTCTCATGGAAACCACCCCTGTAGCCCCCTCTCTTCCAATATCCGGCCATACAAACTAAATACTGCAGTTGAAAAAATATGAGTGCAAAATATTCTGAATTTTAGTTCAAATAGTCAGATTCACACAGAGGAGAAGAACTGGAGAGGCTGTTCATTGGAAACCTCAGCTAGCCACAGACTAATTTTCTGATGTGTTATAGCAAGTTACAACCTAACTGAAACTATGAGCATCATAGGGAGGAAACTCTGAGTATGGTTCTCTAAATAAAAGTTGCAGAGATATGATAATTTTTCATCATTGTGTGTTTCTATGAGTGGCTCTTTAGTTCACATTCGTACGCCTTTTTCCTCTTCTGCCCATCCCATGGTCAATATCTCTCAAATAAAATAGATAAGTAAAAATCTCAATGTTATTAAGAACTCGAAAATTCTGTCAAAATTGATATACCTTAGGTGAAGAGAGTGGCTTTGTCAGTGAACCTAATGAGAGAAAACATGGGGGAAACACACAGATTTTTCTGGACTGGACTTCAAATATTGCAATATGTGCAAAGGTGTTACATATGTTTCAGCATTGAGAAGTGTTACCTGTATCAGTTAATACATTTACAGACCTGTTTAAGTTTGTAAGTCAAATCTGTGAGAAAATAGACTACTACCGCTAAAAGGATTGCTACTTTTTCTTTGGAATTTCTTTTCACTTCTGGTCTGAATTTAAATTCTTAGGGATTTATTATGTGGAGACAGCACTTATGATAGTATAAAGTTTGCTAGTTGAACCGCTTTATACTTTAGCCACTACATTCTAGAACAAAAGTGGCCTTTATTTGCTTTTGCTTTTGCTTTTTCCTTTTTATTTTTTTTTTTTTCCTTTTCAAGGCAGCAAAAACTGAGATACAAATGAGAAGGCTCTGGAGGCTACAGCTGTTGCACAAGAAATCTCCTTTTGGTGCTCTTGTCCCTAGTTCTCATACAAGCAGTTGCACTGTAGAACACATAATTTTAGTCCAGACTTGCATTGCAAAGATGCAGCTTCTGGTTCCTGATTGACTCTGACATAGAAATATGTGACACAAGGGCTGTATCTCATACCTCCTGCACTTACAAGACTTTGGATTAAACTCTCATACTCGCCTTGGAGAAAAATATAGTAATGGAGAAAAATGTGCCATGCTACATTGTTGTACAGCAGAGTAAAGAATTATTGATTGTGGAATTAAGATAAATAAATATGCTTTTATTAGAGTTTGCTTAAATGATTCTTTTTGTTGTTGATGGCTTTTAACCTGACTCTACACATATTGAAACTGATCATCTTATTTAAACAGCTTGAGAGTTTGATCCCAGATAAGGTTTTTCAGACAAAAATGCTGCTTCTCTCTACAAATGATTACTGAGTACTAGGATTGATGAAGTTCTCTTTTTGAAAATTTCTAGATAATGTACATGGTGTACAGAATTATTCATAACCAAACAACACTCTCTGGAATGGTTTCATGTTTACAAACCAGACATTTTAGAATTAGCCTAAATCAGCAACTGCACAGTTCTATGTGCTACATATAATGAGGAAATATTGATGGTAGATTTTGATTAAGAGACCCCAAGCTGACTGTGAATAACAGAAGTGATTTGTTCAGCTGATTGAAGGAAGAAAGCCAATGGATTAAAATACTTTCATCCAGCTAGCCATAAAATTATCACCAAGGTCACAGAAACAGCTCTTGACTGTTCATTCCCTGATCCACGAAAGGATTTGGCAAAAAATACCTGAGGCAGCAGTACATACATGTTTTTACTTTAGGCTATTGTTAATGGGCTTTACAAATTTTGATAAGAAAGTGGTTTTTATCATTTGTTTCACTGTATGTCTTTTATTGGCACTTTCAACCAATCAATACTTGTGTTTTTCAAGCAGTCCAAGAGCCATACTACAAAAGCAACTGACTTTATTTTTATTTAATCATTACTTTGGAATTGAAACATGCTGTTCACTGATGTAGATACTGAAGCACAATCCAGAAGACAAAATGAAAATGGAATATAAAGATTGCCTATTATTCTGAGCCATATCCTGTCACTATTTCTTTCTGTACCCTTTCCTCTCTGCCCATTTCCTGCCTTTCACTTTTACATTTTATGTGTGTAATATTATATATTATATATGTTACATATTGTAAGCTGTTTAATTTTCATACTTTGAATAGTTATATTATTAATCATTTTCCATATATGTGAATACATTGCAAAAATCTTTTTTTCATTCTATTGCACAAACAAAAATGTATTCAAAAGCATTACAATGAGCTCAATCTTTTCAAATTGCTTGGTTCTTCTGTATGTAAAAGTGTGGAACTTATTCAGCTTTTGAATTCAAATAAAGATGAGGACGTGACAGATACAATTCAAAAGACTGATTCAAGGGACTTATTTAAAAGACATGATAGCTATGTAGGAAATGGAAAAAATAAGTTTTAGTAGATTTCTCTATTTGCTATAGTCTGTCTGATGTACAAGTTCACTAATAAGAGGGGAAGGCAGAGGGAGACTTTCACGCATGATGATATATGTGGTTTGATAATAGGTTCCGAGAAAGCTTTTCATATAATATCAATATTAAAAAAAATTATGTTTTTGAGGTAAGAACAGCCCTGATTGATAAAAGACAAAGTAACTTTCATATTGGTAGGAAAATCTAAAAGGAAGCTTCAAATATACTGCTTACAATTGTCTGGATATAAAAAGAATACAAATATGGAAGAAGAAAAACAGTAATGAAATTTTGGTAGTTTGCAGGGGAGTTATTATTTGGGTTTGGGGGGTTTTTTTGGTGGTTTTTTCTTGTTTGGTTTTTTTTGTTTGTTTGTTTGCTTGGTTTTTTTTGTTCTTTTTTTTTTTTTTTTGGTTGGTTGGTCGGTTGGTTTGGGCTTTATTGGCAGGGTTATTGTCATGAATCCTTTTAGAGAATTACCTTTACCTGCTTCTGAATAAAACCCCTGAGATTTCTGTTTGTACCATCAAATGTCTGCTATGTTCTTAGGGATAAATTTGTGCAACAACATAGAGAGAAGAAGTAATAGGAAAAACCTTTCAAGCAGTGCTGTATGTTTCATGTTCTCCTTTGTATTTGAAATCTAGGATAAAAGAGGCTTTTCTTTTTTCAGTCAGTACCCTATCAGCAGGATGTCTAGAGTCTGTGTGTTACCTAGATATCATGAAAGAACCCACTGCCAATAAAAGTATTTGACATCATACTTTCAAAAAGAAATAGATCAAAACACTGGAAGATTAGCTTACACATTAATGAAATTTATAACTGACAAATATTTTGATAAAAATCCAAAAACATGATAAGTAGCATTTTCAATTAGTATAATACAATTCACTTCCTTACCCTACACATAAATGTCCTGCTCTAATGGAAATGCATTTCAGAAACACTGACAAAGGTGTTCTCCTTTATTTCAGTCTCTTCTTGTATGGGTTACCTTTTCTTTGATGGCTTAAAGTTCTATAGATGAGGAAGCGAGGTTTTGATGACTTTTTTCCTTTTTTTTCCAAATCAAAGACTCTGAACATTTTTTTTATAATTTTTTAAACTTTTTCTGCATCTATTAAAATGTATCTTTGGACTTCATTTCATTAAAAATGTAGTTTGTTAAAGTACATATAACTGCAGAAAAAGAAAAAGAAAAGTCACTTATCACAGATTTTCCTTTTCTGACAGGGTTTTATTCCATTACAGCTTTTGCTTTGCAATTTGGTTATGCTTCTCTCAAGTCCTTCTATCTAACTTATGCCTGCTCTGAGCTTCCGGCCAAGCTGTTATCTGTTATTCATTATCATCTTTCCTATGCCAATCTTTTTTTCAGTCAACTCACTTCTCCAAGACTTAAATAAATGAAAGTAATATTGACAGTGTATTATCCAATGCAAAAACATGGCAAGTGCAAAATAAGTGTGTGCGTTTCCTTGGAAGACTTAATTTATCAGTGGAAGTTTTATATCTAAGGCATATAATTTTTGAAAATTATTCTTCTTGCTAAAATATCAGGAGAATTAACTGTTAAAAATGCTGTATTAATATCTCTGAAAAGACTTTTCATGAGTTTCTTTAAATCCTTTTGAAAGAGGGGCGGAGATTTTACAACTCAGAACAGCAGTGCAGCAGTGATAAAAATGTAGACTTCTCATGGCTTTTGATCTGAGTTTGCCACATAATGGAAAGTATTTTTGTTAAAACATGGATTTGATTTATACAAAATGTTATTCTATGTTTTAATTTAGTTTATGAGTGCTATTTGATATTAGTTTGTAATTATTTTTATTACTTGATTTGTTATATTACTTAGTCCTTCATAAGAATGTGTTTTCACTAAGAACAACGATTAATATGAACTGCAATATTTCACCATATAAAACATGCCATAATAATTTTCCAGATAGGGATATATGGTGTTTAGGGGCACTTTCACCCATTAACAGCTACAAAAGGGATTTTCTTCAATTTTGTGGGAATACAAGAAAACTTTATATTTAAAACTTTATATTAAAAATATTAAAATTACACTGAAATGAATAGCATATTCATGCATAAGTGGATTTAATTTCCAATTGGTTCAATTAAAGTGAATTGAAGGAGGAGGGAACACAATTTTGAAACCTTTTATATCTGTCAGGTCCATTTCTATTTTACTTTGTTTGTTCACTTGATAAGTGTTTAAAACTCTTAGGCAGCCACGACAAAAAGCCCATCCTAGGTAACAAGAAATAATAAAACAGATGTCCTGACATGATTTCTTTAAAAATAAGGATTCCTGATAAAAGCAAGCTGTATATATCAAATTGTTTCATTAAAGGGTTAGTTTTGATATTAACTGAGAGTTTAACTAGCCATGTGTGTGTGTGCTTTACGGTGTCATGTCATTGTATTTTCATGAAAGATAAAGATTCATGCTTCAGAAGAGTCAATAGATGTGAGATTAAGATACTGAGACTAATATGGTGAATGTCAACTGCCATCATTTATGGCATCGGCTGAAAGTCCAGGCAGCAATAAGCAAGTGTTCTTAAATTCAGTTTGGAGGAAAACAAACCAAAACATCAACAAAACAACAAGGTTTGTTCCTTGCAGAAAAAAAAAAAAAAAAAAAAAAGACAAAAGCTCATCATTTTTCATGAAACTGAACATCTGACTGACTGCTAATCAGGAATAGAATGACATATTGTGATTGATAATGACTGAGAAGTCAGATCTGCTTCAAAATAGACCAGAGGCAATCTATATGACTATTACTTTTACACATTTTTGGCAAGTTCAAGTGAATGAACAAACATAAAAGGTTTAGTAGTAAAGGGTCATTATGTCGCAGAGCACCAATGAGTTTAAGAATTTAATTTTTTCCTGATTAACCCATCTGAAGTCCTGCCAAGGAGTTTGGACATGTCACATGTACTTGAAATACTTTGTTGAATTTTTTTATTTTAGCACAGTTCCTTAAGATTTCAGTTATCACAAACAACTGGGAATTTATTAAATTTCATCTGGAATTTCAGTTAGGAGGAACACTTGCATTCACAAAATCATATCTTCAAAGCTTTAATCTTAGCATGAAAATGTAAAAATGAAAGAAATGCTCGATTCTGTTATCACAAGTATGACCACAGGACTTTCAAGCATGAACACATACTTTCATATATCCAGAATTAAAGGTTCAGAAATTCGCTCCATTATTGAATTGATAAGTAGGTATTCAAACATAGATATTTTACAATTATTGCATCCCGTAGCCCTTGCACATTACTGAACTCTATGTGCAGAGTTACTTTATTAATTTGAGGTGAAATTTTTATCTGCTAGATGGGGAGGGGATATTAGGAAGAGCAAGTGTTTCAGTTACTTAATGGAAAGCAGTGGGATTTTATTTTTAAATAAGCTTGTTATGTGTTTAGGGAAGGTACATAGACATTAATCATGACAGATTTTGGGAAGGAGAGTACCCCATCTCAGCATGGCCCAGGTGAGCTAAACATAGTTGTTAAATACAGTGTTCTATATATGCTCTTTAGCCTTTTGTCCACTAAAAATATTGCATTTCCTTATTGTTCCAAGTCCCTACTTAATTCAACATGTCTTTTACAAAAGAGGTATAATTTTTCAAATTTGCTTTTTTAGCTTATTAGCACTTAATAATAGAACCAACTTTGCTTTCTCTTATGTTAGTACACACTAATAAAAGACAACCACAGCACAGACATTAATACATTCAAAACACATGCAAGAAGGGTATAATATCACCTATAAAAAAAGGAAAATGAGAACTAAAGTGGACATAAGAGCAATCAGTCATATGGATTTTCACTTCACTGGAAAAACTGAAACATAAGAACGTGGAAGAGTAAAAAAGATTTTCTAATTCTACTCAATCACTGAGTATAATTTTGAGGAACACTTTGACAACTTGTATTTAAAATGTTTCCATGTTGATAATGCTACACTGAACATTTCCTTTGAATTGTTCGACACTATTGTAGTCTTCCTTTATACCTTCTTTAATTTCTTGTGGTGAAAAACTGATAGTTATCATGACTTTACGAATAGATATGGAGCCTAATCTGCTGCAGACTTTTAAAAGTCTTTAAAAGACTCTTTGCTTAAAATGAGCTGTATCATGGCAGCATTGGTTTTCAAATAAAAATATTTGTGAAGGATTCAGAGACATAAGACTGAACACTGAACGGGCCCATAGAATTTGTTCACTACATTCCATTATTTGTTATAGCTTCTGCTCTGTTTTATTTCCCAGGTTTTGAAATGTTGAAATTAAGGCAGGAAAGTAAAAATTTACTGGATTCTATGCCATGCTTTCACACTGTGTTCTCAAAAATACACTTCAGCTTTTCAGCAAAGCACTGTTCAAATATCTGCATAACTTTGCATTAAATCTTTAAATAAAAAAGTCATGTCTAGTGTGAGATTTCAAGTATAAAGGTAAAATTTCCACCAATCATGCTTTTATTAAGGAATTTTAAATTACATCTGTTTTTCTTTTTTTTAATATCTTAATAGAATATTTATGAAAGAATGTTATATATGTGATACAACTTATAAAGTTACCCATAACATGATCAACATGTTAGGCATCTACAAAAAGTGAACCCTCTTTGGATCATCTCTGAATAACCCCGTGGAAATTTTTTGGTCTTCTGACTTTAGAAGAATAACTTATATTCCTCAAACAGAAGTTAATATCAAATGTTAACAAGTAAATTACTAAAGAAGCAACAAAAATATTATTATTATTATTATTATTATTATTATTATTATTATTATTATTATTATTATTATTATTATTATTAAAGAAAGAAAAAAAACCCCTGTGTTCCATTGTGTAGCATGCTAAATATATTCATTCAGAAAAAAGTTAATGATGATGGTATGCTGTATACTATAGGCTTATGGTGAAGAAAAAAAAAAGCAAAAAAAGCAACAAATGTAACAAAGATATCAGGATGTGATCAGTTTCAATTCAGTATTTTAAGAAAATTATAACCCAAGGCAGAATGCCTGGAAAATGACTGCAGAGTGTATACTGTTACTTTAAGCATCTCTAAAATCAAGTAAAAGGGTGTTGATGGAGTTTTTAAATCCACTTTTTTTCCTTTAATGACTCTTGCGCATTCACTGAACATTCATTTGCTTTTACCAAGAAAAAGAAATATACTCTTGTTAAAATGAAAAGGAAACATTAGGAATAGTGAAAAGACATGAAAAAGAAGAAAAGGACGTAAATGTAATTTTGAAAGACCAATTCTTGCAGGGGTTCAAGGCCTATCTTTTACTTACTCTTACTTCTCTTACTTCTGAGGACAAGACCAAAGGAAGAGTGAATAAACAGATTCTTTGAGCGAAGGAAAACCTCTCTGCACAAGAGATGCTACAGACTATTACTCACTGCTTCTAAGTGCCTATTTTAATAAAAAGAATTTGGAATATTATAGCAGCTAGTAATTCAGGCACACTGCCTGTTATTAGACCCCGTAAGTATGGTAATGAATGCTCCTCTCAAACAGTGATCAACTTCTTCCTTCTTGACCTGCACTTAGATCCTGCTCATAAAGAGAGCTTGTTGAGCATATTATTTAGGGTTCAGTATAAAATCCACTTGAACTCCTCAAGTTGAAAGATTCTGCTTATTGATTTCTTGCCAAGGAAAATATTTGACTAATTTTAACCACCAGAAACTCTTCCTCAATGAGGTAGCTACCAGAGCTATATACCCTACAGCTTGCACTACCCATTGCCACATAGTTAGTTTGATTCCTTGCTGTCTGAAAATATCATTAAAACTGAACAATCAAGAATTTTTATGCCTGTAGAAGCTTTCCAGAAAATTTTGTTCCTATAGAGTATAAGGAATAAAGAATGCAGAGGAAAGAATGAGGATTGGATAAAATAGTTCTGTGGAGCCGAGATGTGTATTTAGATTATTTTAATCAGGTTTTTTTTAGAAGCAGGAGAAAGTATCCCCAGCCTTTACAGTGTCCTTTTTCTATGTTTTATGTATTGCAGACTTCAAGTGGGTGTTAGTAGTTATGGGTATGGCTATGCCTCTCTTTTCTCTCTGTGAAGGAAGATATGAATATATTAAGATCCTTCAACGTAGACATATGGAAAAATAATACATAAATCTCTTCACCTTCTGGGTTTTTTTGGTTTTTTTTTCAGATTTTTAAGCAGCCCCATCTGTAAATAGCAGCTGAACTTCCTAAACCTCAGATGAGAATCAAATAAAATGCTACCCTGAGCATCTCCAAAATTATTTTGGGCATTGCATTTTTCCCCCCTCACTCCCAGCAATTCAAAAGCCTATGCATGGTTTAAAAGGTTTTCTAGCTGGTCCATGGAACAGGATGTAAACCAAAAGTATGTCGTTTTAGACTGTTGAATCTAGTCAATAAGGATTGCCGATATCTTGCTAACCTCATCCTGAAAGAATCACAGGCAGAGAGAAATTTTCATTATTTTTAGGCAAAAAACCATTTTCTTGTGTAGTCTGAACTACACTGATCTCTATCTAGCTATCTACCTGTACACCTTATGTGTATTCAGTTATTCTGTTTTAGAGATCATCTATTCTAAGCATGAAAACTTTATTATTTAATTAACAAATTAGTGAACACTGTAAAGTTGACCTTCACAGGCAAAAAATTCTCTTTTTTTAACTTTCCTTTTTAAACACAGAACATTATTAGTCTATGTTATTTACCCACAGAATATCTAAAGAACTTGTCAACTTGGGAAGGGCAGGGGAAAAAAGGAGAAAAAAACCAAGGCTCCTAACTACAAATTCAAATGTTGAAACTGACAGAGCTTGGTCTCCAGACAGGCCATGCTGTGAGCACTTGACTTATTAGTGCCAAATAATCAAAGAGTATGCATGATACAACTCTTTGGAGTGTCAACAGAAATTTATTGGCTTTAAATATGTTAGTTGGCATTTTTTGCCATTTTGAATTCGGATTATTCATTTTTTCAAGACCAATAGAAACATTAGAGAAAGAATACAGGCTACAGAGACAGTTAAGAGGAGAGTTAGCCAAATCTCTGGCAGAACTATTGAGATACTAGGTAGAGATCTAAAGGAGACAACATGTGGAAACTATAGAAACAAAACAGTAATGGACTCTGTGTGATTTCAGTTCCTCAAAAGGGAAGCGGTCAAAGAAGCAGCTCCTGTGTCAAGCTGGAGAACATCAGATTTCTGAAAATTTATTGAAAAATGTAACATATTCAGGCAATTGAAATGTAGATGGTAAACAGAGTTTAGATATCTCATTAGAAGGGAGAGAGGGTTAGAGAGGTGACTGATATACTGAATCACTGAATTACTGAATTACTATACAGGTTGTACAAAAAAAAAAATCCCGCCCAAAACTCTGAGGCCATTAGAGTAGGATTTGAAGTAGACATTGTGCAAAGTATTGACTATTCAAGAATTAATCATTTATATGTGATTAACACAGTGACTCAAAATACTTTGTGTCTCTGGGACTTTGAGGAAGGAGAAGAGGAAAGGTGTTCAGGGCAAGACAGATCTGGTGGCTGTAACTGCAAACAAAAGGGGGGAAAAAAATGTACCAAAAATATTTCTATGTGAAAGTAAGGACTGAAAGTCCATCTGTGTCTCACTGCTATTACTTATTTCTGAAGAGCCTAAGAAAAGTCAAAGAAAAAAAAATCACAATAGGTGACTATTATCTCTGTGGCACACATGAAGGTTTGCTTATAACTCTGGGAATTATGCTGTGTAAGTATTCATTTCTGGTTTAGAATAGCTGCTCTGCTGTGACACCAGCAACTGCATGATATTTATGGAAATAACTACAAGAAAATGCACCTTCCCTTCCCCTCACACAGTGGGGGGACAAAAAGCAGAAAAATCAACTGGTACATTAAGTAAGACCAGAATGCAGATGCGTGAGGATTCAAACCTTTTAGTGTACTGGAATACTGCAGTGTGTCCTGGTTCCAGCCAGGATGGGGTTAATCTTTGCAGTAGCCAGGAGAGGGCATGACCAGGAGACAGAAGTTAATTAATATCACTCTACATTATTGCTGGGGGTAGGGTTAAGGGATTCCCAGGGAGAAGGGAGGGGTTCCTTCCAGTCCAGCAAATCTGGCAAGGGACATTGTCTATTGTTGGGGGTTTTCCACGTGAATTGCTCCCTTTCCTTGTACCTTCTGTCATTTGAATTGTTGTTGTTACTGTTTGTTTTGTTATCTCTCTGCTGTCTCCAGCAAATTCTTCTTATCTCAACCGGCGATCTTTGCCTCCAGTTCTTCTCTCCATCCCCCCACATGGGAAAAAGGGAGGGGAAAAGCAGGGGATCAAGGGAGTGGCCTATGGTTTGGAGAGTCTCATTGGTGAGGCTGAACCACCATTCCTAAACCACGCCCAGTGAAAGGTTTGTTTTTATTATTGCGTTCTTTTTCCACTTTTGCAAGTGACAGCCACATGGAAAGCAGCAAAATAATAAAAAATATGAATCTCTAATTTTAATATCCATGAAAAATAGTCTCACTGAAGAAATAAAACTTCTAATACCACAATAAGAACATCTCTGACACGTCTCCAGGTTTTGGGTATATTTACAAATAGTTTAATTCATTGCAACTTTTTAAATGTAGAATTTAAGTATCATATGCAGACCTAATGTCTTTCTCATCACTGAAAATCTGTTGAGAAATTAAAAATTAAAATAACTCACCCAGCAAACTAAAGTAAATAGGTCTTATATTACTTACAGGAAATATCCCAGAAGACTACAGCAAATTTAGATTACTACTGAATTTTAAGGTTGCTTGTGTCTTTTTAAACCTGACCAGGTATCGAGTGAAGAGATGCAAATAAAGAGAAATTTAGATTATGGATGAGCCAGCTACTGAATGTTCATGACTTAGAATAGTGTTTTATAATTTATAGTTTATGGCTTTGTTTTAGAGCAGAGTGACAGCTTGGGTAAACATCTTAATTTTTAAGTAGTACTGTTTATTACAAAGATGAAAATTAAAAAAAAAAAAAGAGTGCTTTTTTTTTTCTCTTTTTTGTTTGGCCTCCTTAGCCAGTATTTGAACAAGTCATCACTATTGCTATGGATGCACATAATAGTATAACTAATAGGATGCTGACTTTGGGTAGAGTTTGCCTTATGATTTGCTACAGTAGGGAAAAGCAAAACTGAAAATTCAATGACATCTCATAAATAAGCAGATAGTGATGGAAAGATAGGTAGAAAGTAAGGCAGATGGAAATACTTTGAGATTCTAGACAGGGTTGATCATATTTTGAATGATAAGGAAAAGGTGGCTTTTGCATTGTAACTGAACAGTATTTTCCATAACTGTTTTAAATTGAGATAGTCTTAATTTTCTATATCAAATGGTGTATGAACTGTTTCCTACTGAAGCTGGCAGCATTCTTGGAAAAGGATAAATGATTGAGACAGAAAAGGGAGAATATAATGTCATTCAGTTCTACAACAAGCCTCATGAGACAGTATTTTGACAGCAAATCCTGTCAAAGTAAGACTCCTGAATAAACAACATGAAGTCTGTTTGTTCTCTGAGATTTTGCTCTGGAAAAAAATTGGATCATCGAGTTCCATCCTCCCTGCCAGGAGGAGCATGTTTCCATTAGACCAGCTTACCCAGAGCCCCATGGTTTAGAACACCTCCAGGGATGGGGAATCCACAACCTCTCTGGGCAATCTGTTCCCATGCCTCACCAACTTCACATAATCATAGCTATAATACATATATAAAAAATCATAAGTTACAAAAACAGATCTGTTCTGACTTGTGTCACAGACATCTTTTGTGAAAAATCGTTTCTTTAGGATTTTTCCCCTTTTCTGAGAAGCTGTGGCCTCAGCAACAAATGTAAACAATGGTTGTCGGCTGCTGTGGAATGCAGCAGGTGCGTCGATGATTGGTCTTCTGTGAATGTTTGGATTTACTGACCACTCACGGCAGAGCTGTTCTTGCTTTCTTCCTGGACACAGAACTTTGTTATGGATTCCTTTTCTATTCTTAGCTTAGCAAGCTTCTGAGACTTTTTCTCTCTATTCCTATTAGCATAGTAATAATGTAATATATAGCATAAAATAATAAATCAAGCCTTCTGAACATGAGATCAGGATTCTCGTCTTTCTCTTCACCCTGGAAACCCTTGCAAGCCCTGTAACAGACTTGAGGTGTATACTTCTCAATATCAAATATGTATTCCATGACTAACCTAAAAAGCCACAAAAATCACAAATCTTCATAGAAATGACATTAATACACATCATGCTTTCATAAGTGAATTTCAGCGTGTCCATGATGACTATGGTTCAAAATCAACACGGTGCTGCATTCACAATTCTTCCACCTGGGGCCAAAATTACCCAATGTGAACCCTCACAGAGAAATGTTTTTCTGACCTGTATTTGAAAGCTCCTATTCTGTCTTGCTTCAGTCTCTCTTCTTTCTAAACTAATCTGAGTTTTATCTTTTTCTGCTGGATTTAAGCATGCCCCTGCCAAGGTGCTGGTGTTGGGGAGAATGCAGGGGCAGCCTCTTTAAGGAGAGGTTCTAATGGAACGACCTTCTCTGTGAGGTGCTGGTTCCGATGAACCCGTCACTGAGGAGACACAGCTGAGCCCCTGAGTCAAGCTGGCAGTTCTTCTGGGAAAATTAGATTAAGAAAGGGCAAAATCACCACAGATCACTCTGAGGGGAAAATGAGAAAAGAAGTATCAGAAACTTCTGCAGAGTTCAGGTGAGGGAAGGAGGAGAGGAAGAGGAGGTGCTTGAAGCACCAGAACAGAGATTTACTTGTGGAGCAGATACTCTCACTGAAGCCTGTGGAGGGAGAACTCCACACCAGAGCAAGGGCATAATCACTGAATGAACTGTAACCCATGGAGGAGCAGGGAAATAGCGTGAGGAGAAGGAAATGTTATGGACTGACTGTATTCCACCACCAGCCTGCATTGCACAGAGCAGGGAGATAGAGTCTGAGATGCAGGAGTGAGTTCAACTCTAGGAAAGGGAAGGAAGACAGTGTTATATTAATTTGTCTTTGATTCTCACAATCCAAATCTATTTTAACAGACAGTAAATTAAATTTTCTCTAAGTCTAGACTGTTTTTCCCCTGATAGTATTTGATAAGGGATTTCCCTGTCTTTGTCTTACTTTACAAGTTTTTTTTGTCTTATTTTCTTCCTCCAGTCCCATTAAGGAGGAGAAGTTCGAGTGGCTGGGTGGGGGTCTGGCAGCTTGCCAAAGTAAGCTGCCAACAGTATAACCTACCAGAAAAATGGGGGAGAAAAAAGAAAAAATCTCAGACCCCACAAGAATAAAATACTTCTGGATTATATCTCTATGATACACAGTTTGGCAGTGAAGCAGATTTCAGAGAGAGGTTATGAGAAGAAATATATGGTTTCAGTCTGTGCCTCACTGATAATATTGATTTGTAAAGGCAGACTATCACTTCTGCTACATCTCCATCATTCCATAGTCCTGATGTTATGCTGCTCTTGCAAATCCATTAGCACTAAAAGGATCAGCATACATCATTTGGCCTGTATCTGTGAGGAGGCACTTGCTAAGAAAGTTATTTGGCTGCCCAAATATATGCTGTTTTGGAGCTGCTAATTTTTTGAAGGAAAGCGAGTAACTTTTACATGGCAAGCAAGGACACCAATGACCATGTGACTATCTCATACCTTTCTTAGACCAAACTAATTTTCACAGCTGAACTGGACCTTGGAATGAAAAAATCATCATTCAAATTTATGTTGGTGTCAGGTTTTGAATTAAAAAAAAATTAGTTATAAACTGTGTATGTATATGTATATATACATGTATATGTATATGTATATGATTTTATTTTTTTAACATTGAGCATCATCCAGGAGTCAAGCTTGTATTCCCAGTTCTTCATATCCAAATTTCCCAAGAGAATGCCTTTGCACAATTTCAAGAAGATTGTTGTCATTAATTGAAACCTATGTGAGAAAAAAATAAATTGCCCTTTTGAAGGATTCTATTCCAGATGCATAGGTCAATTTTTTCCTTACAATTTTCATTTTTTCAATTGTAGGATTCAGGATTGGATTGGTCTTAATAGTTTCTGTAAGGATTTGGTTTAGGTTACAAAAGCTGCTCTTCAAATTTTCTTTGTTTGGGACTTTGAATTTTTTTTTACAGATCAGTTTTTTATTTCAGTCTGCTTAAGTCTTCAAACTGTAATCATCTGGCCTGGGTCCCCAAAGCCAAAATTGCTTTCAGCCATTTAAATCATTATCATTAGGGTATAGATATGAAGTTACTGGGGTTTTGTTTTAATAAACTGCATTTCTTACACTAACAAACTTCAATGACAACTGTCATTCAGTCTTCTGAAAGCCAAAGAAACACAAATCGACTAGAGGTTTTTGTTTTCTTTTTTGTTGTTTACTCTATTCCTTAGTTTTTGATGGCAAAATGCATTTCTTTTAAATTTTACTGCAAGGCCCAGTGACACACTTCAATTAAAAGTCAGGGGTATATGCGCAAAATGAACTAGTGTAACTTTAGTTGCTTCACTGGACTGGCATAATCTCATATCAAATGCAAAATCTCAGTGATAATCACTGAATTAGAAAAAACAGCAGAGTCCAAACTGAAACATCACTGCTCTGTTTTTCCTTAAAAATTGCATATAGGAAGCAAGTATTATAGTTTAAAATGTATTATTTAAATATAGTTACTGGCTTGAAACTCATTAGACACACACAATTTATAATGACATTACCAAAATGTCTTCACTAAGGAATAATACAGACCACCACAGTGAATTAACACACTTGAATAAGAAATGTGCTGCCTGCTGCACAGAACAACAGTTGGATTTGGTTGCATGTGTCAGATCAAATCATAGTTAATAAGAGCATTCGCTTTTCTGATATGAACAGAACAGACAAAAAAAAACTTCTTGAAGATGTTTACCCCTAGGATAAATGGAGCTCGAGATTAAGACACTGAAGAGCAGGATATCAGTGAGCAGATGTTAGGTGATGGCAGGAATTAGGGATGCTCGTGGGAGAATTGCCTACTGCCAGCTGCAACCACCCTAATTATTGTGAGACAGGGTGCCAGAAACATGAGAAAATGTAAACAGGGGTAATCAGGCTATATTGTAAAGGGTATTTAGGAAAAACTGTCAGATTTACAACAGCAAAAAAAGACAGAATTTTTGAAAAATATCTCTATCTGAAAAAGGTCCAGATTATTGGAACCACTGTGACAGAAGAATTTAGAAAATGATCATTCACTAAATTATTAGGTCTGCAGCAGGATGCACCACCAATGACTGCATCATTTCTGAGGTCTTATCTCTAATATTAAGACAAGTCTACTTACACTTGAATTTGTTTTGACAGTTCAACTATTTCTACTTGAATTTGCACTTCAAATTAAGGTCAAAAATCCTGTTTGGCTTCTCTGTTATGAACAGCCACCCATAAATCACTCAGTAAAACACTGAACATTCATTTTAGACCAAGGTAGGCATCACAGAATTGTGCCGATTGTGGTGGTTTCGGCCAGGATAGAGTTAGTAATTTCTTCATAGTATCTAGCATAAAGTGATCTTTTGTATTTTGGACTTCCACTGCAGGGATGGGCAAGCATTTGTGTGGGGCTGGCTGGAGTTAAACCACAGCACTGAGGAACTGAAGACAAAAACTGAACCTTGGTTGTTCTATGGACCAGGAGCATCTGTGGCAGTGAAGACACATTGTGACTTCGACAAGGATAGTCTGGTCCAGTCAGTCATCCCCCCACACCGCCACACCTCTGATAGGCTGTGCAATTTGTCCTAAGATAAGGACAAGGATAGTCTGGTCCAGTCAGTCATCCCCCCACACCTCCACACCTTTGATAGGCTGTGCAATTTGCCCTAAGATAAGGACAAGGGTAGTCTGGTCCAGTCAGTCATCCCCCCACACCGCCACACCTCTGATAGGCTGTGCAATTTGTCCTAAGATAAGAATGCTGGGTGGACATCGCAGGAAGAACTGTCTGAATGCTCATGTAATTATAGTATTCCAGGCATGGGGGAGCTGTGATGCATTGGTAATATTTAGATACTATATTAGCAATAAATCTAATTGTAATTATACACATTATCAGTGTCATACCTCTTATGCCTGATCGAGAGTCTTCTAATATTCTGTCACACACATCTATCAGAAATCCCCCTCAGCTGATTCCCTCTACACTATTAGTGCATGAAGACACACACTTTTTCCATTCATTTTTGTTGCAGTGTTGGACTTATTTGTGGGTCTACAGAGGGAGAGAGGAGCCTTTTCGCTGTGCTTCTCCTACCTTGGTGAATCTCAATATAAAACAGCACCCACCTGCAGTGTTCTTGCCTTACATATTTTCAGCATCAGTTCAGTACTCAAAAGTATCTACAGCTATTTGACATTTCCTACCATGCCTAAAACATCTCCACTGTGCTGACACATACATCTCTGGCAATTCAATTCAGGTCTAGCTTTAGGTGTTTATACATAGATATCTGCATGCTCAGTAGATGTCTGTGTCCCTAATACCAGCCAGCATGAAAATGAAAGTGGTTTAGCTCCCCTGCAAACAGGTGCCTGCACTTGCCAGCCAAGTGCCTGAGTATCATCTAAGCACTGAATTTGTTGCCTGGAGAATGGTTTTGCTGCTCACCCTAGGGCACCTGGTTTTATCTGAGACTCTCCAGAGAATCTCACCAGGCTTCCAGACACCTCTCCCAGCAGGCATTTGAGCGCAACTTCTACATCAGATCTGACAGCCCCACAGATGTCTGCACTGGATATCTGGGATATCCAGCCTGAGTGTGTCAAATGACAGTAAACACATCTGTGTGGGCAGTCATGCTCTAGATTTGCATTGTTTGTAACACAAGGCAAGCATGAAATAGAGTTGAAGGTAGCAGTTTAGGTTTCTTGATCATTGACCAAACCCCCTTTTTGATTCTAGTCACATCTGAAGTCAAGTAAAGTTGAAGTCCAACTGATGCTCACAGAAAGAGAAAATAAGGAATAAAGACAAGGGATATCTTAATTCTTCAACTCGTGTCGCAGACATCTTTTCATGAAAAATCCTTTCCTTAGGATTTTTCCTCCTGAGAAGCTGAGAGGCCTCAGGAACAAAATGGAAACAGTGGTTATCTGCTGCTGTGGAATGCAACAGGTGCATCTGTGATTGGTCTCATAGAGTTGTTTGTAATTAATGGCCAATCACAGTCCAGCTGGCTCGGGCTCTCTGTCCAAGCCACAAACCTTTGTTATCATTCCCTTCTATTCTTAGCTTAGCTAGCCTTCTTTTAGTATAGTTTTAATGTAAAATATATAATAAAATAATAAATCAAACCTTCTGAAACATGGAGTCAGATCCTCGTCTCTTTCCTCAACATAAGACCCCTGTGAACGCCGTCACAAACTAGCACTTCCTTTAAGGAATGTGTCTGCAGTCGAATACATGCTATACAGTGCAAACTGAGTAGATAGAGCACTTCTAGATATTTTTCAGGAAGTTTCAGCAGGTCTAATTTTAAAAGGGCAGGTCAGACTGTAATGGTACAGCTCAGCTTTTATTTCCTCCATAAGAAGGTTAATACAGTTTTAAAAGGTAGGAAAAGAAAGAACATGCTGTAACCTTTTATCCTTGTCTTTAATCTGACACTAACAAAAAATGGAGGAAATGCAGCCTGCCACCTCCTCTCACATCAGCATGGGCTGCTATGTGCCTGGAGTTCCCAGAAAGCAGTCTCAGTCACAAACACCTTTAGCAGTCTCAGTCACAAACACCTTTAGATGGGTGCACAGATGCTCCCAGGAGACAGCCATACACACCAGTCCGCTCACACTGCATGGGAAATAAGAAATAAACTCTCAGGGGAGCAGTGACATAGAAAGAAAATCATGTTTCTCTCTCAGGCTTTAAATATCCTTTGGTACTATCAGTGTTAATGATCAGGTATTTGGATCAGGTATTTCAATTGTGTCCAAAAGATTCTATTTAGGTCAGTGGTAGAGTTCTGCTACTCCAGTGAAAATATTGCCATCCTGGTCTCGCCTGTAGCTCTCACAGAAAAATTGTCTTGTCTTTATGGTGCCAACAGAGACAAGCATGTTTCTTGCTGTGGAGATACCACTGTTGGGCTGGGGGTGGGAAGAGAAGATCTGGAGGAAAAGTTACTTTTCATTGGAAAAATTATTGTTTCTGTAGGCCATTTGGTACAAAGCAGCAGTAGAAGTTCTGGAAGGATAAAAAGGTTTGTCATGTTTGAAGGAGCTCTCTCAAGGTTACTCCATTCTGTTGATTTCAGCAAGAATCCTTGGATGGAGAAGAATGATTTTATGGGGTAGAATGGGGTTTAAAGGCAAGCATGATTTGCAGGCAAAGTAGCAAGGAGATATCTAACTAACTGATAATGCTTTTGATAATTTTACCCCCCCCCCCACCCCGCTGAGTGCTTTAAAAAAATGATGGTAGAAATCTCAATGAAAGAGATTTAATAAGGTTAGACAAATTCTAACCTTATTAAACTCAAAGTTTAATGGCAATTATAAGACTATGTACAGTATTGCAACCTACTGCTCTGACAACTCATATATGGAAGGAAAAGAAACAGAGAGGTTGCAAGGCACATGGGGAAGAATTAGCAGATATATTTGTAGGTAAAAGTCATGAAGCTGTCTCCCACCATGCTTGTTAGCACAGTGTGTAATTCTTGCCTAGTGGCTTGTTATAGCTCTCTACTGGACATGGACATATCTGCATTTAAAATAAAAACAGCTGTATGCTGAGAACACCAGGAGAAATAATAAAAAAAAGCAAATATTTAATTAGGAGACTTCAGGAGTATTTAAGAAACCTTACTATGTAGTATTTATTTTGCCTGTTTAACTTTTGTTCATTTATACAAATGCTAGGTAAAATATAGAAAAATGAAGGGTATGTATGAAGGATTCATAGAATTATTCTAAGAAAAAATAGTTCTACATATCTGCCTTCTTGTGACTTGTCTGTTCTAACTCAGGAGCGCAACAGAAAACAAAAGTCCATCTTACCCAAGTTTCTGAAAGTGTCATCATTTTTGCTGAGAAAGATCCCAACTGACAGATTGCAGTCAGGATTTGTGGAACATTTGAAAAGGTGTTGTTCTTCCAACACAGATGAAAAGGAAGAACTTTCATGTCATAAACAAAATTTGAGCTAAGAAATTTTATGTTTTCCTTTCCATAATCATCTTGAGTACTGCACAGATCAGAAACAGAAAAAAAAAAAAACAAAAACAACCTTTTTCTTTTCTAGAATTCTAAATGGAGCTGTAAGGTCAATACTACCAATCAGGCAAGCAGGATGAGACAGCTACTCATAGTGAGCAAATAATTTACTAGCTGAAAAGGTTGCAATTTTTAAAATCCTGGATATTTAACATAGCAGTGTTAGCATTAAAAATAATGTCTGATCCCTTTTATCAAAGCATAATACATATTTTCTACCCCTGCCAATTGTAGCAAGACCATACACAGTAAATTTAAAAGTATAAGCCCATGATTTCCCACATAGCTTGTAGCATTATTTTGCACAAACACTATGACTGTGATATTATATAATAACAATGAGGTAGATGACCAGAAATAAGACTAGCTACTTTAACATCCTAAGATAATACTAAATGGAAAAAAAATCCACAAAACAAAACGACGCACAAACAACAGCACAAAAAAGTTAGAATTATTTTCTACAGTATTGTCAATGTAATACTCACGACTAGAAATGTAACTACACAGCTATGCCCATTACCAGTCACTTTCTTGGGATTGCACATGACTGAAGAAGGATAAACATAGATTAAAGCAAACAATGCCATGAAAAGAGATGTTCAGTTTGGAGATTCTTTCCTGTAACAGAATGTGCTTAAAAAACGTGCATTTTCTCCAGCAGTCCAGAATACACTTACTGCAGTGCATTTCAGCAGGGAACAAATATGTCACAAGTTCTCAGCTATGACAGAGATTTTATTGAAATATTTTTTATACCTTATTAGAATATTTTCTTACTGCACTATCTGCCTGGAATGGTTTTAAAAACTGACTTCATTACAGACAGATGTAGAAGCAAATTGCAAGATACATAGCTGATAGCGAAAAGAGAACTCCAGTCTGACAGAGCTTCCAGTCTCAGGTCTGAAGCTGCTGACAACAAGGCTCAAACTTTACAAAGCCTCTCATATTGTTTCTCCCAGATTCATTCTGAATTATATGTTCTTTTTGTTTCCATGTCCAGAATTATTAAGCCGAAGGACCAAACACATTCTCAGAAGTACATCTCCCTTCCAGTGCCATTACCTTGAAAGGTTTTTGCAAATATGTGTGGATTTTACAAAACTACAGGTGTTATTTATTTTTCTGACTTAGGTTTACATGGCAATGTTTTGGTAGTGCAGAAGTTGCAGGGATGGTTTCCATGAGAGGACACCAGGAGCTGCCCCTGTCAGACACAGCTGCTTCCAGTGGACCCAGCCCTGGTCAGAGCTGATTCCACCAGTGACCCCAGTGCTGCCTCTGTGACAACTCATTTATGAAAGGGTAGAAAATACTGTGCAGCAGCGGTGAAACATGGGTGGGAAAATATGAGCAGACAGCAGGGAAGAGTGGGAAGGAGGCGGTCCAGGCAGCAGAGCAGAGATTCCCCTGCAGCCTGTGGAGAAGACCAAGGGGAAGCAGTTTGTGCCCCTACAGCCCATGGAGGACCACATCAGAGACCAGTGAGAAAACATCACAGTGGGAAGCATCACTCTACAAGTGCTATTTCTTACATTGCACTTTTGCACATTAGCTAGTGCTGGAGACAGAATAGAGACCTACATGGACCTTAGGTGTAAAACTGTGTTCACTTTTATCTTGTTCTGCTAAGGAAAGTGAGATCTCAGAAATCTTTAGAAGTCTTAGTGTCTTCAGAAGTTTTAGGAAGGCATAGTAGGCTTCAAACAGAAATGATAAGTTAAAGGTAGAAATTTCCATTCAAGTTTCATTGGGCTACACTGTGGGGTAGGTCTGGAGAGAAGATTTTTGGACTTTAGAACTGCTAAGGTATTCCTCTGCAAGTAAATTAGATTTGATTTCTGGAAGAGGGTGTTTAGATAATTAAAAAAAAAAAATTAAGTAATCAGTAACTCTGAAGTGCTCAACATCCTTCACAGTTTCATATTCACTATGAGAAATAAAAGCACTCAGTACAGACTCAGATCCAGGAATAAAACCACTTATTTGAAACAGTTTTTACAGCAGAATATAGTAAGGACTTTTTATAGGACTCTCTAGGTTTTAATAGATAGATATTAGAAACTTTAATGCAGTAGAATATTATAATAAAACAAGACGAGTAGTAATATAAATGTACATTAACTCATTTGCTAATGATCAACATCAGCCACAGGAACAGATGTCAGTGGTTTCATGTCCTTTCATCAAACGAGAGACAGAGCCTATTTAAATGTTTTAATTGTTGGGAGAGAAATGGATTTGCTTTTATCCAATCAATACTGCTTTGACCAAAAATCAATTAAACTGACAAGGCTTCTCTTATTGAAGTAAGTAGGGGCTTTAATTAAATTCCATTCTATAGTTTAAGCAAGACCCTGGAAGACAAGGAGAACACAAAGGCTACTTTGTATTCACTGAGTATATTAGAAGCATGGTTTTAGGAACAAATCATAAATTAAACTTTGGATATATTAACACTTTATATCATGCTACATATCAAAATGAAACCACAGATAGTGGTCTTATTTATTACAGCACATACTTTTATTCTGAATTAGCAGAAAACTGAATGCTATGCATGATCCTTTATTTATTACTGTGAATATAAGTATGTACAAGGACATCCTCCTATTTCCTCAGAAAACATCATTAGTACTAAACAGTCTCTCTTTGCCTGTTTCTTTAGAAGATCACTACACAAAAATGAGACACTGCATAATAACAACAGGCTCCATTTAATTGGTGCAACACTTCCCCCTGCCTATCAGCAGCACAACTCAATATTCACTCTGGGGCAAAGAAATTATTAAAGCATTTCAAATGATATTTTCAAAGGGAATTTTCCCTTTTTCTTATTACCTCTTCAAATCTGAATCACTGGGTGAGAAGGGAGGCCAAAGAGATGGAAAAAAAATCTTACTTCCTAGGAAATTATTGGAAATGATGTCATGAAATCAAACAGGCTTTGGTATAAAAAATCTTCAGAGGAGAAAATACACTTTAAGCAAAAGATCTAAAATACAAAGTCTTTCTGCAAGTGGCAACACCTCAGATCACTTAGCCTGGAGGTTCTATCATTTCAGTCCTCTGATGTGATGCTATTCCAGCTTATTTTCCTCAGGCTGCTTTGCTCACTAAAGCAAGTAATTAGAGTAGCAAATAATAGATCCAGAGTCCCAAATTAACTTCCAATATTATCATCTTGTTGCTAGTGGCTAAAACATTGATAAATCTATATACCTCCCTGCAAAACAGCTACTAAAAGAAATGATTTAGTAAAAATCATTTTCAGCACCCTTGCTCTAAAATATGCCATTTTTGTGCAAATTAAATAGCATAACAAGCCATCATAAGGTTCCTCTGGTTAAATATTCTTTTTAATTGCTCATTGGTTCTGTCCACATATGTTTCACCTACAGAAGTTCTAGTGTCAGTGAGGGTCTCCAACTTGTGTCTCCAACTTTCAATGGCAAGCTTTCTCTTTAGATGAATAGTTTTCAAAGATTAGTGGATTATTGTTAATGTGGTAGAGAAGTCAGCACAAAAAAAAGGATCCTTTTTGATTTCAGGAGACTTTTTTTTTGTTCTTTACAGTGTAATGGCAATTACAGTTCTCAGCACTAACTAGCACAGTGTTTTCTAGCAAAACAGTGTTTTCTGCTTATAAATAACTTTTTTTTTCAAAATTATTAATTAATAGTTAACTTATAGTTTGCATAAAAACAACCATATATATGTGTCTATTACATTTAACATTTTATATTATCTTACTATATAAAAGAAAGTATTTAATATAAGCAAATTATACAAACAATAAAATTTTAATGGAAAATTTGATGAACATGATTTTTTGCTTATTTCATAGTTGAATTGAAGCTTTTGCTTTTTATTCTGCTACACATCATCTACAGACTCTAAAGTATTGGAATTTCCTACGGAGAAATGACATTTAGTGAATATTTTTAAGTGATTGCAACAGCTGTGGGTAATTGTTCAAATTATGGTGGTATTTATGTACAAGGTACAATGTTTCTATTCTCAAAACAACAAAAAACTTCTGGAACAATATAAAGGCAAAATTTAAATAAAATGGATAGATAAATAACTAAATAAACCCCCCAAACCTGCAAAAAAATAAGCTTCATGCTTACCTCAGCTCTGTTCAAAATGTTAGAGCAATGTATTCATACTGTGTGGTAATGTTAAACTTATGAAATTCTCTGTCAAAACCAGTTTCAAATTTGCATACGTCACTGAATTTTTCTAAGGCTCTGAAAATTAAATGTTTATGAGAAGTTTTGATACAGGTTTTGATGAAATTTGCAAATATAAGTATCTTCTTTTCTTTCTACAGCTGTCTGCATACGACGTAAGAGTAGAGCTCATATTGCCTACTTCTTCCAATTGGTGGACAAGTTAAAACTGCTGCTAAAACATTGTGTTATGAGGGTCTGTGTTCCAAAAAATGTTTATTAACTTCTACATATGCCCTATTGAGCTATTGACTTTCTTGCAGAGTGTTAAATACTTTGTTATTTATCATAATAGCCATAGCATGGATTTTGACCAAGAATAAGTCATTATTTAAACTAATCTGTAATATATTTTCAGCAAGAATGACCTGCCATACCCTAAGAAGGTTTAGTCAAATTCTGGTCCAAATCTGAATGCCTACTTTTGAATTAATAACTTGCCAGTTTCTTTGCCAAGCAGTGCGTAACAGCCAGGATGGGACACTTCTATCTGTCTACAGCACCTTTAGTGCTGATAGCAAGGAAGCAGCTTCTATGGCACCTTTTGAAAGATTTTCTGATATTATTAATAATTTGCTGTACATAGATCATGAGCTGTTTGGGAAAACAAGGCATTTTAGGATTTATGCAGAACTGAATTGCTTTTTAGTACCTTCCTCCTTTTCCCAGGAGTGCACAAACACATCAAAATGTCCAAGCCAGCAGCACCCTCAGTGTTCTGTGTCTCTCCGTGTTCTACACTATTTTCTACATAATGGGCTAAAAAGAGATTTGGAGAGCAGGTATCACACAGATCATGCTACAGAGGAGAGTATCTTTTAACTGAAATCCTGAATTATTTAAACTTAAAATGTTGCATAAAACCAACTCTACTTCAACTAAATGTCAGCAAAGGATCTAAAAGTTACTGAAAAAGCTGTTTTCCACACTTTTTGACTTTTTTTTTCTTTTTGAAGGAAATTGTATTTTAAGGAAATTTTAAACGTATAGGTATCTCTTTACAAATTAAAAACTGAACAAGCAAGTCAATCTTTTAGTTCTATTTAAAACACACACTCCTTTGATCATCTTGCAAAATATGTTTTTCATAATTTTGCTGAAAGATAAAAATTGTATTTGAGTGCTATCTCAGAAAAAAGCATTTCATGTATGTACCTATTTTCTCATTATTAACAACCCACATTCCAACATTACTTCATTCCTTAAATATTTCTTAATTCCTTAAACATCTTAAAATTTCTTCCTTCCTGTAGCAATTTGTTGAAAAATAAAATATTTTGGAAGTCTTATATTTTTGCATAACAGTTGCATAAACACTCTCCTTTTTCCTCAGTGATGTCATCAAGATGTCAGTCATTAAGAAAGGAAACCTTGGTTTCCTGTTATACAAAATTGGTAAGAGAGTCCTTGTGCTTTGCTACTTCACTCCCCGGCAATACACTTTCAATATCCAGCTCCTGGTCCTTAGGCTCATGTGTTGAAGGACAGTTTCTTCCCTGCCACTCTGTGATGCAACACAGTTAAATGGACAGTTCTGGGTTCTGGTGTTCTGAGTAGCTTTTCTCTCTGACGCTTCCTTTGAAAAGGAGTAAATAAGCAAGCAACAAAGTCAGATCCACAAGCTGCAGCTATTTTTGAAGGGCAAGGGCCCCTGTCAGAGCCAGTACAGGTTAGAACAGTTTTGTTTTTTTTCTTTTTTCATCTGCTTATTAACAGGAGTTCTAGCACAAAGAAAGGGACCCGTTTGCCTAATAAATGCTCCGTGACATTGCATTTAATTAGCAATATGTTACATTTATTCTAGAGCAGTCATAGTTTATTATAGTTGTTGAGGGATCAAGATTTCAGGCTTTTATTTGACTGCTACTTCCATTTCAATAACTCACGTTTAAACAGATTGTCAGACATATCAGGCAGAGCTAGCCATAGAGGTGCTATCAGGGCAAGAATGACATCACAATTATCAAGGATTGCATGGGAAAGAACACAGAGAACTAGGGAACTGTGAAGGCTGTATTACTTGTCAAGCACTTTAGGACTATCAGGCCTTTGCACAAACTCTCTGTGTATGTGTGTTTCTGTCCAACACAGCCCCCTAGAGACTGGTGCATAGTCTTGCCACATGAAGGCGCTTTTCAAGTACAGACATAGAAGTGAAGAAGCATCCTTATTTAAAAGAAGCCTACTGTCACTCGATGGTGGCAGTATCTAGAGTGGGTCACCTCTCATTTGTGTCTTCTGAGTTCTGTTCCCCAGTTTATCAATCACTTTGTCATGGTTGAATGACTTTGACAGATGTCTACAAAGCTTCTAGAACAATTAGCAGGTTTAACAAGGTTGAAGAAAACATCAGTTCCCTTTCTGAGATGGGAAGCTATAGAATCAGCTGAAGTACCTTTAGATTAGAGGTTAAGTAAGATCACAGAGTGATGCTCCATCACAGTTGATGGATTGAATCTATTAGACATGGGGAAAAAAAGGTTTAAAGTGTTACATGAAATTCAGCTAGTGAGACATTTATGCCATTTTTGAGGCTATTTTTTGAAGATCCTGGGGATTTTCAGTTTTCTATTTCTAAAAACTTGGTGCATTTTTCAGTGTTTCCTGATAAGCAGTAGAATTTTCTGTCCTAACTAATGGCACAAAAGAATCTGTTACTGCATTTCTCTAGATACCGCCTTTATTAACCAGTTTGTGGCATATAATTGCTGGGGCTAGCAAGGTTATCTACAGATCTTCAGTTAGGAAAAGACCATTTTGAAGCATAGCATATTCAAATTAAAACAAGAATCTAACAACAAAAACCCCAAACCCTGTATTTTTTTTCTCCCCAACACCAGCTACAGCATAATCTGCTCACCCCGTTGCTCTGTGTTCAAGCAATAATTTCACATAGTCTCCCCTTTTTCTCAGATAACATAGAACATATGATTTTCCCCATCTTTAGCACTGAGTTTGATAGCTTGCTAGTTTGCATGATGATGCGCTTTTAATTGGTTGATTACGTATATGCCCCTGGCAAGTTACTATGTTAACATCTGATGATTTAGCAAGCTGCTCTGTTTTTATTTATTTATTTTACTTCTGGCTGAAACATTTCTAGTATCAATGTTCAAAGTGTAATGTCCTAGTGAGAGCAGCCTATATTCGCAATTTCTGGGTATTTACATTAGTGGTAAAGGATGCCTTGAGCCATGGGAAAACAATATGGGTTTTAATGCACATGCTTAACACTCAGTGCTAGTTCCCTAACTTTAAAAAGGCCAGCTTAAATATTTATGAAATGCTATTTTTCATTTTGAATTGAGTAACAACTGATTATCTTTCATACAGATATCTGCAAGATCTGCAGTCAGGTTTCCATGCTAAGTTGCAGGGCTGCAGATGTTGGTTTGACTTTCGTGGGCCAAAGGGTTCAAACTGCACTATAGTCTTTAAAATGAAAATTAAATTGAAGCTATAACCAAGCTGTGGGGGATAGTTCAAATTGGGTTAACGCAGTTAGAAAACAGTGAATTAGGGTGGTGTGTTCAGAGCTCATAATTAGATAATTTCCTGTTTTTATTTGACATTTGCTTATAAATCGTACAGATCTCCACATCCAGAATTTGCCTGTACAGCTTCTAGTGAAAGTTTCATTTTTTGCCTGTCAGCTCTCAAGACATAGGATACTCCAAAATAAATCTACTGAAAGACCTGTTTGTCTGGTTGGTTGGTTTTTGGGTGTTTTTTTTGGTTTTTGTTTGTTTGTTGGGTTTTGTTGTTGTTTTTGGGTTTCGTTGTGGTTTTCTGTTTGGTTGTTGGGGTTTTTTTGTTTTTGTTTGTTCTTTGTTTTTCTTTAAACTCTCTGGTCCTTTAAGAAAGGAATTTCTACAATAAAGCCTCTTGGAAATGCATTGTAGAGTATGATTATACAAGCTTAATCATATGCCACAAGGAGAAAAGAGTTATTGTGCCTGCTTTTCAAATTGTGATATGAACGTCCTGTAAACGCATTCTTTGACATGAGCCAAAATTTTTAGTATTATCAACCAAAATTGAATCTATGGCCTTTTGGCTGGAAGAAAAACTCCAGTAACTCAGTCCATGTGAAAATAAAAATTAGTGAATTAAAAGTACTAAAGTTTGTTTGATTTGACTGAATAATTACTTTCTGTGCCAGTACATTACTGCTTACACAGACATTTCACCTATGCTCTTCTTAATTTCATTTGCTTATAATTCTTTCCCCATAGACAAACTTGTCTATGAGGTGAATATATTTGACTGAATAGTAGTGAATATTTAGATAAGGTACTAATGGCTAGAGGGTAATTGCAATATTTAGCAATTATATGTACAATACTCCATGCCTCAGTGGGATTTGAGAATGTGTTTTACCTTGTGTAGGAACAATCAAGGACAGAAAAAAGCCACAAATATTCCCATCAGGCAGTTTAGTGTTGAGGACTATTTCACAGATTAGGATTAAAATAATAGATACAAATGTAGTAAGAACTTTGTAAACAACCTGAGACAGCTGTTTCCTGAGGAAGAGAATCCTTTCTGTGCAATTTATATCATCTGTTACTTCTGCTCTACTACTTCCATATTGTTTCGTCTCCACACACCCTCCAGAAGAAGAAAAATAAAGACTTTCTAGCCAGAATTAACTTAAGTCAATAATAGTAATCCTACTAATTCCAAGTTCCATCACCACCACTTGGCCCTGAGAACAACACAACAAAACATTAAGCAGCACATTTTGAAAAAAACAAAATCTTGTGTCTGGGCACTGTGATGAGAAACATCAAGAGAATGGCAGAACTATTTTACCCACCTGACTTAGAGATAAAAATGTCATTTGAAAAGGGCTTGTTGGACCCTATTATTGCCATCATGAAAAGCATATTTAATGAAAGAAATAAATTGCTTATTATTTGTACACTGGTGATCATCACAGACTACATGTAAAACACAATTGCTAAACAGAAAACAGGGTCTGCAAAGGGCAGTGGGTTGATGATCTCATTACAAATAATGACCTTGAACACAATTCAGTCTCTGTTTAAGACTGTCAGGCACTGCTCTGGTTCTTATTTAATTAGCTCTCAGCATTCCTATGTGCCATAGGATAAAGGACAAGAATAAGTATCGCAATTCTGTAAAGTCTTCATTTTTTTCAATATCTCTTATGGACACTGGATTTAAAAGTCTCAGCCAAGATATTTGAAATATAATTATGAAATGAAATATTTAATTTTATGATGACACAGAATTCCCTTTAAAGGCATGGAGATTATATACAGTCCAATAAATATCCCAGCATCTTTATACGAATAAGGTGTAGTTAACTGTGAATAGTCCTCCTTGTTTACTTGTAACTTCTTTTGTTTTCTACCATCTATTTGTTCTTTTTCAAATTCTCTTTTCTGCAGTTTCAACTAAAAGTTTTGCTCAAGAGTGCCCTTAAGCTGGCTCCCAAACACACCCCAAAATGCTAGCTTGAATTACATAATAGCTGCAATTTGTTATCTTGAATATCACAGAAGTTAGGCTGAATCTTTAGTGCTGCAGTAAAAGGCAGAGGAAGAAATTACAATTCCTGGGGTGTCAAACCTAATAATTTTGTTCTGCTAATTCAGCCAAGCTCTACTCATGCAACATGACTACAGAATATATCTGGCCAAGCAGCAGTCTAGATCGGGCCCAGGGAATGAGTTAACCTACATCCCTGAGGTAGAACAGCAAAACTTGCAGGTTAGAAGTAAAAGAGATCTGTCAGAATTCCTACCTTGTTAAAATTGCTCCCAAGGAAGAAGAAAAAGAAAGCAAGAGAAAGGAGGGGGCATGGTGTCATAGGGCATGTGGCAGTGTGTATTCTGGAATGTAGAGGCAAGGACATAAAGAAATAAAGGAAATGTAATGTGAAAATAGGAGATGTGAAATGAAAATTGGAGGGGCAGGATGAAAAAATAGCGAACACTAGAATGAGAAGATGAAAGAACAAAGAACACTAGAATGTGAGTTATAGGAAGAATGACTTAATGGAGTTGTATGCCTCAATGTCCCCTCAAAAACATTTGACTCCAGGTTGTCCAAAATTACTTTGGCTGTTTTACAGTTCGGCTGTACCATGGATGAAGAGGACAGCCAGCATCAACCTTTGAAGGTTTGATCCTCATAATATGTGATGACAGAAGACCAGGCACGTCTATTTCCAAAGTCAATCTAATATAGAGAGCATGTGTTTGCATGTGTCCAGTTTGGGTTTTTGTTTTGCTGATGCTTGATAACACTGATCTGGTCACATGATTGAATATATTCTTAAATAACATAATAAACTCTTTTCCATTTATAGAGCTATTTGTAGCAAGATAGTTTGCATAATTCGGGGTAAACCATCTCAACTTTGACACTGTTTGATGGTTGGGGAAGATGGGTCATGCTGTGTTTGGTGTTGAAGAATGCTGAGACCAGGTGGACTCATTAATCCTGAAGTTAAACATTCTGAGGACATGAAGAGCAATGTTTCCTGAAAGAATCTGGCACTGGGGAGTACAAAGCACACCAAATTTCTGATATAGGAACTAAGAAGCAATAATACTGCTAAAGGATCTAAGGGCTGCTGAGCTGACAGAGATTGCACTCAATCACTTTGTACTATAAAAACCAAGTCCCACTTTTTAATGCAGGGGACTTCTAACACAATCCTTTCAGAAGTGTGTTAGGGGCAGTCCTCCCATGAGTGGGAGACATTATTCAAGGTTAATCCTCAAGGCTTAGAGAAGGAGACTTGCCCACAGTTGTTGCAATCTCTACTTAATAATTACTAAGCTAGATTTGAAAGTATTGATTTAATAAATATTACATTGTACTAGTAGTTAGAACTACCTTTACTGTGTAGTAATTCCAATTAAAATATTTTAGTCTATTATCATTGGCATCATCAATATAAAGAAATACTGTGTTTGATTCATATGAATATGTTTGGATTCCTCTCCCTAATTTTGCAGGACAAAGTCATATAGTGGCTCATCTACACCTATGTAATCCTCTAGACATGAGCTGCTGACCAAACCTGTTACTTGGATTGGATGCAGCTGCTCCTGACTTCTCTCTGAGAAGCACGTTAGAAAACAAGGGTGTCCTTTCTGAACTTTGTGACTCAACAGATGCATCTCCCTGATTAACCTTGTCTGAAGCTTCCATTTTGCCAGTGACACTATCTCAGGCTTCCTTTGCCTGTATAATTCAAAACATACTTATTATAACACAGGCTATTTTTCTTACTTCTAAGTATCCACCATGAAGAAAAAACATCTATCAATAATTCTAAAATCCTAAATGCCACAACTTACATGACTTGTAAACAGGGCTCCTCCAAATGGAAGAAATGAGTATTAAAAATAAACCTTCTGTCAATTCATGCAGGTCCCCTGTCAAGACCCCACCAATAAACATCTCCTTGTGTTGCTTTCATACAGTTAACATGGCTGCAATACAAAGGCCAAAATTCTCTTGCCTTATTCTGGACAGTAATCCTTTTTAAGCTGATATGGTTGAGCCTCAACCTTAGGCTTCAGTCATATGAGTTTTATCTCTAAGCAGAGCATATTAAGGACTACCTGGCAGTAAGTTTGACTAACCAGAAAACCCAAGCTTAGCAATTGTTCAAAGCAAATTATTAGTTCCACATTTTCTGTGAAACTTTGGTAAGGATAGTAAGAACTGGAACAGATAAGTATCACATAGTGGTGCTAGTTTGCCTTCAGTGAACTTCATAGAACACTTTAAATTTAGAATTGTCTCTTCTGTGTGTTTTTTTAGTTTTCTATTGATGCAAGAAGCTTCTTATTTGACTAGTACTTATTTGACTAATACAAGATGGGAAAGGGGAAAATTCTCTATTCAGTTTTGCTGTTCTGCCGCAGACTTCAGAAACTCATGTTGAAATGCAGTTTTTGTCAGTGCTATCTTCTGACTTTGGTTTTCTCTAGTGCTTGTATGTCTCTCTAAACAGACAAAGAAGCGCATGAAAATGAATCTCCAAAACCCATATGAGCTGTCTGTCTGCCTATAGTTCCTGACTCTGTTAAATAGAGTTTGCATCTGATAGACATCAACCTGAGGTCTGGCATCATTTCCTTGGACTCTTTTTATATTAAATTACTGGGTAAAAGAAAGCTGATGTTGTGACCAATGTTTTGGTCTGCTGTCTGCTAGCTGGCTCTGTTAGCCACTTAGCTAGCGAGTCAAGTTTCCAGCTGTTTGTCCTCCTTTTGTCCTCCAGGCTCTTCTGTTGCCTCTCATACAGAGGTTCGGACTGAAGAAAAGATGAAGCAGATGCTTAATCCTAGGAGTACTAAACTTCCAGAAGCTATTTTCTTTTTTCATTTAGCCTTTCAGGCTAAAACAACCCTGAAGCCCCAAGTCTCTTACTTTGTAGTTTAAAGATTTTGTCTTTGGAGTTTAAGTGAGCAGTCCATGCCTCCTTCTTTTCTGGTACTTTAAAATAAAAATTATGGTGGTACTGCATCAGATAGTGAACTTAATTAGTCCAGTAGAAGATAAGCATATAAAAATTATCAAACAGCAGAACAGCAGCAGAACTTTAAGGGAACAAGTGAATGTTATAGCAGAAGTAGGTGGGCTATAGGATCTCAGATACTTATACAAACCTGTGAATTTAATGTCTTTGGCTACATTGGAAAAAAAAATCTTAAATAAATTAATATCACATTTTGCTTCCATTTTTTTTCCCTGTAAGTCTCAGCCTTAATCTATATGTCTTTATGAAAAACTTAATACTTGTGAAATCTGATTAGCTTTGGTTAGGAAAGTATATTCCAGGAATAAATTTATAGCTACATGATTGTGTTTGGACTACTTTCACCACTAGTGTGGTTATCAAGCATTAAAGGGAAATGTATATCTGTGTCATAGATGTCACAGGCCATCTAAGCTCACATTGGTCCTCAAGGTTTATGAATCAATTTGGACTAAGGTACACCTAATTTGATTATCTAGGACTTAATAGATAAAATAGTTGTGGTACATTTTTTCCAACTGCATGAGAGAGAATGAATATAATCTCTCTGTAGAAGCAAAAAAAAAAAAGGAAAAAAAAATTTGGATCCCTTATCAAGATGGTTCTGCACTCTTCTCAGAGGCATTAATAATTAATGTAAAGGTATGAATCCAGCCTATTTTTAAGGTCAAAAGTCAGAAAGTAGTATTGGTCAACTTTTGGGTAGTCTATTGCATCTGGGAGTTCATTTTCAATAATAATACAATCTGCCATGGTCAGCTAGAGCAGAGTTTTGGAACAGAAGCAAAAATTTCATACTGCCTTTATAGAATCAGAAATTACAGAAGAAGCAGACCAAGAAGGGACTTTCATCTTCTGATTGACTCAGGGTAGGTTCTCTCCAAAGACTTTTGTTTCACATATTTTGGACAAATAATATCTTGGAGCCTTTGAATGTGTGGACACAAGTAAAATCCTCTGATGCAACATCAGTAGCTCAGTTCATATGCCATACTCTTTAGAATTTCTTTCTGTAATGCCACAAGGAGCTCTACAACAGGAATTTCAGTTGAAAAAATGTTTAGGTTAGTCTGCACATTACCACTGAGTAATGGTGACACAACTGGAGTGCAAAGTTCCTGAAGAGAAAAAATGAGATCAACAGAGTGACACAATAATAAAAAAAAGGGGGATAAACAAATATCCCCAGTGAACTCATCCAGACTCCTAGAATTCTTTTTCATTTCTTCCTCACTAAGACCTTAGTATGCATCTGCCCTCTGGTCCTCTCTAGGGTTGCATGTGCCTGCCCAGGCCATGTCTCTGTTCTCTCTGAATTTTCACTATACTCTTCTCCCTGCACAACTCACCTTGTACTCAAGAAGTCCCTCTAGCAACTTATGAATTTCCAAATGTTTTCAGGAAGGAGTTGGATTTCATTTGATCCTGGTAGCAGGCTGCCTTCCTCTCCACAGACACCCCTTTCTTAATGGAACAAAATAAAGCACACTAACACATACAAGACAGTGATTAAACAAATCACTCAGTATAAATTTCTACAGTGATTGGCCTTCCCTGGTCATTGTTAATTCCCCCATACAAAGGGTAAATAAGCTGCTGGCAGTAAGGGAACTCTCCTTTTTGTTACCTTAGAAAGACAGTGACAAACTTGGAGACTTGCCAAGCCTGAGTTGTTAATCTCAAAAAGGGGATCTTTGTCCCCACAAATCCATAATTCCCAAGCAGACTAGAGGATGTGGGCTTTTAAAAAAGTTTTCTACTCTGCAGACATTTTTGTTAAAAGGCATGTTGGGATAAGTATCACTATGGTTCCTCCCTCCCCTTTGCCTCTAGAGTCTCTCTGCCAACACTTGATATTTACTCATACAAATAATGAATTTTTGCCATTTTTTGATAAAATTGTGATGATATTTTTACCCTTCAAGTTACAAAATTTAGGAATAAATATTCTCTTTGGGTTTCTGTGCCTTTATTCATTTGCAGTGCAAGCTTATTTAACTGTATGTCTTTGACAGAATTACTTAATGCCAGAGCCATTATTATTTCCTTCCCTTTAAGCTGATGCACATATTCAGTTGAAAATCAATTGTGTGCCACATCCGCAAACATACCCTCAGTCTTATTTCCTCTCATTTTTATTTTCTACTCTTTGCTTGGGTAGTTAAACTTCCATTAATACCACTCAGCACACTTCAATGTTTTTTTTTTAAATGTTCCATCGTTTCACAGTCCAATTGCCATCTGTGGCAAGATGACCTCCTACATAACATTCACAGAGCTATTTAACCTACAAAGCTATAACCTCAGTCTATAATGGCCCTTCACTCTTAATTTCATAAATAAATTTTGATAGCTGTCTCAAGTGCATCTCCAAATGCTTTTCTTGGATCAGTTTAAGAAAGCTAAAGCCCTGATAGAATTACATCTGTCCAGACATGTCAAGGGCAACAAGAAAAGCTTCTGTAGGTATGTCAGTGATAAAAGGAAGGTTAGGGATAAGTCTTTAAGGCCATGTTGGGTGACGCTTTGAGCCAGCTGTCTAATGGAAGATATCCCAACCCATGGCAGGGAGATAGAACTAGATGATTGTCAAGGTCTTTTCCAAATTAAACCATTCTACTGTTCTAAAATTCTATCTAGCAAAAATATTACTTCATTCTACAAATATATCTCTAAGAATCTGATAAAACCAGCATGGTTACAACAAAGGATTACTCAAGTGTATTTTGGATTGGCATGTCTGGATTTTTGTGTGGCAGGGCTACAAGGGTGACTTCTGTGAGAAACTGTGAGAAGCTTCCTCCGTGTCCAATAGAGCCAATGCCAGCTGGCTCCAAGACAGATCCACTGCTGGAGAAGACCAAACCCATCAGTGACAGTGTTGGCATGTCTGGGATAAAAGATTTAAGCAGAGGGGGAAAATCTTCAGAACAAAAGCTGCCAGAGAGAGAAGTGGGAATATTTGAGAGGATCAACTCTGAAGACCATGACATTAGTGAAGAAGAAGGGAGATGAAGTGTCCCAGCCACCAGAGCTGAGATCCCCCTGCAGCCCATGGGGCAGCCCATGGTGAGGCAGCTGTGCCCCTGGAGCCCATGGTGCTCCATGGTGGAGCAGAGATCCACCTGCAGCCTGTGGACGCCCCCAAACCAGAACAGGTGCTCATGAATTTTGCTCATGAATGAGGCTGTGATCCCACGGGAAATCTGCACCAGAACAGGCTCCTGACAGGATCCAAGGTCCCCTGGAGAGAGGAGTCCATGCTGGAGAAGGTTTGCTGGTAGGACCCCACAGGGGACCCACACTGGGCAGCCTGTTCCTGAAGGACTGTGCCCTGTGGAAGGGACCCACACTGGAGCAGTTTGTGAACAACAGCAGCCTCTGGAAAGGACTCACGATGGAAAAGTTCAGAGGCCTGTCTCCCATGGAAGGGACCCTCTAGAACAGGGGAAGGACGTCAGGAGTCCTGTCCTGCCTGTGAGGAAGAAGGAGCAGCAGAGACAGCATGTGATGAACTGACTGCAGCCTCCATTTCCTGTCCCACTGTGCCACTGTGGGGGAGGATGCAGAGAAATCATAAGTGTGGTGTGGCATTCACATTCTCTGAAAAAAACCCTTCACCCAGGGTTTTTCTCCTAGGAAGCTGAGAGGCCTCAGAGAAAAAGAAAACAATTCTTATCTCATTTGCTTCTCCTGTGTTGTGCTCGTCTGGAATGTGTTTGGAGATTGTTTACCCACAGGTGATTGTTTCATTGGATTCTGGTGTGAGTTGTTTTGACTCGTTCGCCAATTGGAGCCAAGATGTGTTGGGACTTGAAAAGAGTCACAAGTTTTTATTATTATCTTTTTTAGCTTTCAGCAAGTATCCTTTCTTTAGTATAGTATAGTATAGTATTATTTAATATTATAGAGTTATAAAGTAATAAATTAGCCTTCTGAGAATATGGAGTCAGAGGCATCGTTCCTTTGTTGGGGGTGCGTTCCTTTGTTGGGGGTGCCCTGCAAATACAATAGTGTGGTTGAGCCTGGGAAGAAGGAAGAGGTGAGGAAAAGTGTTTTTAAGATTTGTTTTTATTTCTCATTCCTCTCCTTTGATTTCATTGGTAATAAATTAAATTAATTTCCCCAAGGCGAGTGTGTTTTGCCAATGAATATAATTGGTGAGTGATCTCTCCCTCTCCTATTTTCAACACATGAGCTTTCCACTACATATTGTTTCTGCCAAGCTGAGGAGTGGAGAATAGAACAGCTTTGGTGGGCACCTGGCACCCAACCAGGGACAGCCCAACACAAAGTGCTGATCAGTTTTAGTTTGGTTTCCTTGCTATTTCAGCTTCAACATGTACAAAATAAGAAGATAATAAAAATGGAAAAGTTCATGTTTGGTATGCCTTTTGACTTTCCTTCTGATCATCTAAAGATGAAACAACCATTATATTAGAACTCTCTTAGGTAAAGTGACCGCTGGCTAATTTATCAGCAAGTATATATGCCAATATTTTCAATTAACACTGCTTTTCCCAGTTTTACAGTATCAATAATTTTTTACATAAAGGAAAATATTTTTGGCTCTATTAGCCAAACAATTCAATATTTAATACTAATGTAATATATTCTGCGCAGTGGTCTACCTATCTTCCTTTGAATGTATCAGCAATATACCAGTTTGTACAAAAGTCTTCAATCAATATGCTTTCTTATTTAAATTAAAAGAGATTTTTTCTCTGAAATTGCATTCTTTGTTACTTTTATTCACCACAGATATTATTTGAAATTTCTTTTCTGAAATTTTAAAGTAAATCAGTAATCAAACAAGCACCATGATTTTCCTTAATGTTACATATGTCCAGTTTTCACTTGGCACATATAGGTATCTTCCAGTTCTTCTAGGAAACAGGAAAGAAACAGTTTCTAGCAGCACTCGAAGCAAACATCAGCTACAATTATTTCTGTGGATCACCAAACAAGCATATTAAAAGATTTGTTCATTCAACATGCAACAAATTTCTTTGCCTAAGTATGGCTGGCTTCTTTCTGTCTCCTTCACATTCTTAACTTTATGAAACTCAGTCAGTTCCAGGGACAGTTATTCCTCAGTTATGGTGATCTGAAAAGGAGCACCATGTGTAACCTCTGCAAATAGTATCTGTCAACCACTTATATTTTTGGAAATAGCCAATTTTTCCTTGATGTTATGTAAATCAAATATTCCTTTAAAAGTCACCAAATTCTAGGTGCAGTCATCAGTGGCAATTATGAAGCTACACACACACACACACACACACACACACATATATATATATATATATATATATATATATACATGGGATAATATTTATTTGGGAAATAAAAATGCAAAAAACCACACAAGCTGTACTATAGAAAAAAATGTTTTTGTTTTTTTTTCTTAGTTCTCTATCCACAAAGAAATCCATTAATGTCTTCTGAGGTCCAGAATAACCAATATACAAGATAATTAAATTTTCTGCAGAAAGGATTTCTGTTGAATACATCTTTAACAAATTCCCCTCATTTCAATAATTTTGCAACACTGTTATTTATTGTGTAGTAAAATTTTGAGGTTGGAAAAAATTGCAAGAAATGTTTCTGGATTGTTTGCAATAGCTTTCTAATCATTTTAGACTCATTATAGTGAGTTTTCCTAGTAGTCCAGAAAAAAATCAATTAACATCTATTGCCTATAAGAGGCAAGAATAAAATTTAAAAGAAAGTCCAGGCTTTATTTCTTCATTTTTGCATGACTTTGTGACTGATAGGAAAAACCACAGGTCTGACAGTGTCTATTAGACAAAGTGCCATCATCTTTAAATGAAAGGAGAGCCTTACAGTTACCTGGTATTTCTGCTTGAAATTTTCTCAATGGCACTGAAATACATAGTTTAGGAAAGAGAAAGTGACCTTCTGATGCAATTAATTGCAAAAGAGATGCTCCAGTGCTTTACACAAACCAGTTATTTTGCCACACCTGACTACTGTATAGTGCCTGTAGGAAATACAAGCAACATAACTTCTGTGTCACTCTCTGATGTAATAGATCATGCCATAAGCTCCATGACACCACACACATTCCTTGCTGCTAATGGTGGTGGCACTTCTGAAATAAACTAGGTGGATAATATCACAGGGATTTCTTACTGAAGCCTGAGTCCTTGCCAGCCTTTGCAGTAGCCTGGGGACACCAGAGATGGATGCAGTTTAGAACAGGTCTCTGTTTGCTTTCATACTAAATATGAATATAGTATTCTACAAGACTGTCTTGGGGTGAGTTCAAAGATAATTTTGATCGTGGAATACTCAGCACTGCATTAAAGTCACAAACCAGGCTTTGACACGTATTATTCCCCACCAGATTTGGCAGTTGTACAATCATGATTTACACAGACCCCTGCCATCCAACTTTTGGAATGTCTAAAATAAGCACTGGAAAAGGCACTGGCTTAAAAATTTATAAGAATTTTATTTAAAAAATATAATAATGTTAGAGCAACCATAGTTACTAAAATGAGATTTATTGTCTAGATAACAAACATATATGTTACATTTTTGAGAATAGGCAAGATCATTATACACTGGTTTATCAGCTAAGTCACCAATTATCTAGCCTTTTCTATTATTTAGAAGTTTCTTGTTCTTTCTTTGCTAATTTGGACAAAAACAGCTGAACCCGGCAATGCCAAAACTGAATGCTTTTCACAGTGTACACCTGGGTGGAAAGTAAACAATGCCTGAGCACAGGAGATTCCCTTCCTTTCTCATACTCTGTCACACACTGCAGTATATTTATTTTTTGTTTGCATCTATCAAATTACTGCTGCTACCTCTGGAAAAAAAACCCCACGTCATTAAATTCAAACAAGGATCTGATTTGGAATCAGAGATTTTTTTAATACAGTTCAATGAATTTCATTACTTCAAAAGACTGCTACTAGCTTAGATCAGTGTTGATTCATTCTGGTTAAAACAGGGTGCATACTCTAACTATAATTATAAAAACAAAAGCAGCAGCTGTTCTGTGTGATTCCACTCAGGAACAATTCCCAGACCTGAGTGGTGTGGATTAAAACAACAAGTAGCCATCCTGCACCACAGGCATTTACCTATCCCCTTTTTGTCACAAATGATTAACTTTCTGAAGTAAGCTTTAAGTATATACCTGTTATCTCAACTGCAACATGTCTTTTATACTTAACCTTGATCATTAAAGCTGGCAGATTTCTCTACAGGAAGCCATGGGGTGGCTTTTTTCCAGTAAAAGTTGGGCAGAAGATGTTAAACCATATCAAGTCAACCTTTGAGATGAATTCAGATATCTTACCTCATGGAGTCAAGTTTAAAATTTAAAGGCTCACTTTCATAAAGACTTTACAGCAAAAAACAGACTAAAAGGCAAAAAGAAAGTGTTTTTCATGTGACATCGTATCTTTTCTGTAATACTGTGAAATAAGTAGATTTTACTTCTGTGAACAAAAAAAATGCAGGGCCATGACTCTAGTTTCTTTTATGTAGCTACTAAGCAGATGAAAATTGCTTTAAAAATATATGCAGTTGTTTTAGTGCTCCTGTGTTGGCAAAAACTTTCTAAGGTCTTAAAAAATTACTGCCAAATTAGTCCTGTCTTATGTTTTGGTTAGTTTTGTCTGAAGTATGAGTTGCTCTTACCCAGGACACTACCTGTTGTTAGTTTATGAAATTGTTACCTTAATGTTTTACTCCATGATAAACTGATTAGCAAAATTTGTTCTTCTGTAATATAAGCTTTAAATAAACAGATAGCAGTAAAGAAAAACAAAAATGCCACAAAACTGCCAACCATGAAACCCAGAAGCTTTGCAGTTGCAACTATTTAAATTTTCTCAGGTTTTCTGTTGGAAGTATGTTATTAATAATGATTTGTGGCTCTGGTGGTTAATAACACATAACAGATATTGCTTTCTCTTACCTAAAGTCATTGTTGAATTTGCATTGTAAGCAAAGTATTTTTTGGGCGCACATTGTAGTCTGAATAATACCAGATAGACTAAAGTATTAGAACCCTATGTGCCTATTTGTGAGTCACAGAATAGCTTTGTTTAAGAAACTTCTTTGCTGAAACCCATTCATTCTTAAATTCTGTATGCCACAAAATATTGTGCCTCACAGCATTTTTGGGAAATCCAATGCAATGAATAAATGAAAATGTAAGTTGTCTTGCAGTGAAATTTTCATTTTGTAAGTCCAGAAAAGCAAAACTCATATGTGTATTAGGCCAATGTTACAAGATCATTAGTGTATTGTTGAGGGTTTTTTTTTTTTCCCATGGCAACACTAATGTTAATTATGGTTTCTGTTTATGATTTAGAAGAAACTCTATTTAGAAATCAGAAGAATTCAGAATTCACTGCAATTGAGGAGCTCTTATCAACTGTTTAATTGCTTCACTACATCGTGCTAGATTGGGGTTTGGCTCATTCTTCTTCATATACAAACCATTTAATCAAGCTTGATTAAAAGCAAGACTACAAATCCATAATATCACAGAGTGTAACTACATGATTTAACTATACTCTTGGCCTTATTTTATGGCAAAGTAACCCAAGAGCAATATTGAAATTTTTTGATACAGACAAGAATAATTTTATTGTATCAAAATTCTAAGCACATAAAAGGAACATTTGGAAAAATATAGAACTTTCTAATTTATGGAGATTTTCAGTGAAAATTGATTTCTCACTTATTATGCGTCAAGTCAGTCAAAACTTCTTGACTGAATAAAAAAGTAGTTCAATTCCAAAAAAAAATAATTCAAAATGTCCTCCATAATTATGTTTGTCCCTTCCCTTCCCTTCCCTTCCCTTCCCTTCCCTTCCCTTCCCTTCCCTTCCCTTCCCTTCCCTTCCCTTCCCTTCCCTTCCCTTCCCTTCCCTTCCCTTCCCTTCCCTTCCCTTCCCTTCCCTTCCCTTCCCTTCCCTTCCCTTCCCTTCCCTTCCCTTCCCTTCCCTTCCCTTCCCTTCCCTTCCCTTCCCTTCCCTTCCCTTCCCTTCCCTTCCCTTCCCTTCCCTTCCCTTCCCTTCCCTTCCCTTCCCTTCCCTTCCCTTCCCTTCCCTTCCGTCTCTCTCCTTTTCCTTTCTATCAGAGAAAGAGTATTTATAATCAGCACAGAATGGGCAAGGTATAATGAACAATTAAGGTTCTTGAGATCTTTACTGAGTTTTATATTTCTTTTGGTTTTATACCTCTAGTGATACATTTAATCATTATTTCAAAGTCTAAAATGAGCTAGGTGAGTTGCCTCCTGGAAGTGCTACTCTCAATCATTTTCTTAAATTCTCAAAAAAAAAAAAAAAGCATTTGAGGAGATCTTGCCAGTTTAAAGATGTCTAGATGACAGAATATTATATGTTATGTAATCCTATTTAAAAATGTATTCAAGCCTTCAAAATGTTAATGTACTGACAGCATCATCACTTTCAAAATCGGGTTGGAAAACTCACTTATATGCTTTTCATGGCTTGCTGGATGTGAGTCTGAGTCTTCACAGACAGAAAGCCCATGTACCTTTACCAAGACTTTGAGAGGATGAATTTACTTTCCAGTACAATTTTGTTGACCTTCAGGACAGAGATCAGGAAAAATTCTGAAAAATATGTAATTTTACACATTCAGTGAAATTTTTTCTTGCTGACTCTGCTTAATTTTCCTGAGTAGTCTTTGAGATCTTTAGTCAAGCCCACAGTGTCAAAGTGAGTGAGCCAGAAGGGATTGGATTCCCATGTCATAACTTCCACCCATATCAAGCACGCTCCTATGGCTGATAAAGTTGACTTATATATCAATTTTCTAGACACAGGTTGTATTTATAGCCACATGGAATATATGTGTGTACTACTGAAGCATAAGTTTGGGGCTACACACTTGCAGGTACTGTTTCTGAGCATCCTCCTGCGACAACTTTGGCCTGTGACAATTAGTATTCTATGCCATAAAACCCAGTTCCAAGGTTCATTCTCAATAGGCTAACCTGTGCTGGGGGGTGGAGATTTAAATCACAGGTATTAGTGGCAATGTGTCTTGGCCACTAGATTTATTAGGCTAGGAATATCCCAGAACTCTTTGGGAGCAGAAGCAAAATGTTAATTTTAAGTAGTGTGAAACCTGAAATTGTAAAATAAAGCTGAAATAACCAATTTGAGGTAGGAAAATACTCCAGTAGCATCAACAATTACTTAGAAAATATTACCAATGGAACATATATAACTTGTATTTTATCCATTTATACATTATTCTACAGTGTCCTTTGAGTAGGAATGTCCAGCTATCCATATTCTCCAAATACATCCAGGGTTTGCAGAGAACTACATAAGAAGAACATAAAATTATAAAATTATTCTTAAAATTTAACAAAACCCCTGCATTTGAAATTATGTAACCTTTTTTTTCATTGATGCTTGTTTATTTTTCATTTACTTTCATTTTTCTGACCCAAGAAGTTGCCATTTTGTTCATACAGTGATTTTTTTTATACTTTATGAGAAATCAATTAAATTACGATTTAGACTTTGCAGGGAGTTAATGGATAGCAATTTAAGGAATTATTGCTGTGCTTCAAGTATCAAGTATCTCTTTCTGCCTACATAATTTCTGTATTCCTACTACTTAAGCAGCTATTAGGAAGTGCTCCTGACATATTCTTATGTTGTGTATCTGCAGAATTACACCCCGTTGCTTCAAATCCAGATGTTTTATATTGTTTACCATAGAATTTAAGATATGAGACAAGGCCATTATATAAAGGTAGTGTAGTGTCATTTATTTAGGGAAAAAAATCAAACCCAAGAGAACAGATTTTAAATTAAAAAGGCATAAATATCAGGATAAAGAAGAAACAAACCCAATTTTGCTCAGGAAGCTTAGGAATAACATTATTTAGTCAAACATTCTGAAATAATTGTGTATCTGAAGGTATTCTGCATGCTAAAAGCAGCTGTGATCCAAATGGATGCATGAGCTCTGTGTGAAAAAATGCTTCTGATTAGATGCAAGTAATAAAATAATGGAATAAGCAGCACTTCCCATGCATCAAGGAAGGGGTACTGAGGTGTTTTTATGACTAAAGTGCTACTTAGGTGACTCAAAGCAGCCATAAACTTCACATATGGATTCCTTAACCTGAACATTCTAGGGAATCTGACCTTTTTGAGTAAGAAGCTGTTGCCAGTTACAGTCTCCTAGCTATTTAGACTTATTTATAAAAGATTTTTAACATTTGCTGGGTTTTTTTTTGTTTTTTTTTTTTGGCATAGATGATTTTTTTTTTTCCAATAAAGCATTTTTTCCCCATTTAACAACTGAAGCACTCCAGAGAGCCTATGAAGCAAGAGACTGGGACTAGATGCCTTTCTGGCATTTCTTCCACTTCACAATTGCTCTTGTTCATTTTGCAAGTCTATTATAATTACACTACGTGGGGCCATTTCTGCTTTCTAAAAGATGTTACAGTCAACCGCTTGCTTACCTTCATCTTTCACCTGCAAAAAATCTAAATGATGATGTTTAGCTTGTCTCTCTATAACAAAAATGTATACATTATGTATGTGAATATTCTGGTTTATGATCCTTTCAAAACTAAATGTGTTCTTTAAAACTGTATCTAGCATATGGGCTAGATTAGAATTGACTTTGCTTTGTCATGCCTGGCCATGGATAAGTGGAAAGTATGAGATCATAACCAAGTCTGCCAAGTCCTATCCTAGTTAATAATCCAAGTGGAAATGGAGAATCCATGGTCAGCAACTCTCTTTGGTTTCCATATGGCATCACAAACAAGAGGCATCGTGATTCACATTTCACCTCCTCACTGTCTGGAGTAAAAAGTTGCTACGCTTCAAATATAAATTTATCTAAAATGTTCCAAGAGAAAAATCTTCAAGAATTCTTGACTATCTCTAAATGTTTAGATTTGTACTCTGTTCTGAGTAATAATTATTTACCCTCTCTGTGAAAAAGAGGACCTTTGACTAATAGGCTTCACACTGCATACTGACATTTCAGAAGGTTGCTGTATTAGTTCTATCATTCAGAACCACGAATTATTGAATCACCTACATAACCCCCTTCAAACTACTGAACTACTCACCTTGTACTGATGCAAATATCTAATAAATAAGCAGAATGTAAAATGTCCTTATTCAGCTTTAAAAGAAGGTTATAAAGTTTTAGTAGAGCCTCTACCATGACTAGTGCTAGGTAGTAAATTTTGTTTGCAGCTTTCAGGGTCTGCCATATCCAAATTAGTTTCAGCTTAATATTTAATGGAGATTAGACATTCATTTGTGAGGTAAAAACTGCTGCTGTCCTTCCAGTGGTTCTTTGACACCTTTGTACTTTAAACCTCAATGTGCTCTTCCAGAGAGCAGAACTGTCCTTTACCTTCCTTTTATTTCACAGATTCACAGAATACTCTGATATGGAAGGGACCCACAAGTATCATCAAGTCCAGCTCTTAAGTAAATGGTCTGTATCGGAATTGAATCCACAATCTTGGTGTTACTGGCACCATGCTCTGACCAACTGAGATAATTTACTACAGGTTTTAATTATTTTATAAGTTAATATTTGTGCAAATCAGGAAAAATTGTGGCAATAATTGCAGCTGCACCATGGAGAGAAAAGAGGGGTACTGTTAATTTTCCAAAAAACATTTTTCATTGAGCTTAAAAGCTCTTAATGACAAAAAAAAAATATGACAGACATTCTAAAGAATACCCCCTGACGTTAGTTTTTGAAGACATGTACAGTCTGCTGTAAAGGCTGGCAACACTACTCAGGGTACATAAGATATTACATATGAGATATTACAAATGAACTGTAGAGTATTCTGATAGAGTAACTTCAAAATACAGACAGCCTGGAACATTTTGATTGCAAGGCATTCTGCTGCAGTGGGGAATTTCTTTATCCAGAAAATCAAAAGAGATTTTGGCCAACTCATCCTGTTTGCTTTTGTTTACTGGGCATAGATATTTAAAATTTTTCTTTTTTTTGTAGGAAATATAATAGATCCACTACTCAGATAGTGATATGAGGTGTTTAACACAAAGACATTAACAAGAAGATAAGGAAGTAATGGAATATTTCCCCATTCAAGCTCACATGAAAAATATCAAAAGCAGCAATTACTTACACCTGGGCCATTTTCTCTGAAGATAGACACTATGCTACAACACACTTTTGAGACTTATTTTGATGCTAAAGAGTGTTTTTTCAGTCTCTTTAGATCATCTACATACATTTTTCATTTGAGAAGCTTTGAATTTTCCCTAAGACAAACTAGAAATTTACTGAGAATTGCTAAAAATCATTTTATTTCTCATGTAACATAAAAAACCCCACCCAGCCCCACTGTGGTTTTATGGAAATGAAGCTTAATGGAAAACTTAGAAATCATAGAACATCACATTCACATTCTAACACATGGGAACACAATTAGAGATCCTGATCAGTTCCTTTGTTACCTGGAAACATTAAGGTTCTTAACCAGGCATTTAGCTAAAATTTTGAAAACCAAATGCCTACAGAAATACCTGCTTGATAATTTGGGAACGCCTGTATGGAAGCAATTACAGAACATTAAAAATTCCTTTGCTCCAGCTCTTGGGAAAGTATGTGTGTGTCCTAAAGAACTGAGCTCAGTAACTCAGCACTGTCTGGCTGGGAGGTCCAAGAGAAGAATGAGCACCAAGAGCAGCACATTGATGCCTGTGAGACTCCCAAGAGAATGCAGATTCAGCATCAGCCTCTCCTTTTGCGCTGCACTGGGGTAAGGAAGTCCTGAACTGACTGAGCTGTTGATGGGGAAATTTACCTGTGGGTTTTAGAGCTTAAGCTGCAGTCCTGGCCTTGGGGATTGGCTGTAACACCTGAAATAGGTCACGTCAGAGCAAGTTGGAGTGTATCTATAGTATACTGTAGCCATTTATGTGACTGCAGTGCTGAGGCACTTCTATTTTTATCCATTGCATCAAATTTTTATGTTTCACTTATAACTGGCAGGAAAAAAAAAACATTGTCTCATCCATAGTTGTTAAGTGCCCTAATTACTTACTTCAAATGACACAGCTCTTCCAGAAAACTTTTAGAATAGCATTGAAAGCTCTCATCAGCTTACATGTGAAAGCCAAATGTACAGGATCTAATTCATTTACACTTTGTAAAATTATGTAGGTCCTCAATAGGTCCCACAAATCACTTCAGTATGGTGTGATTTAATTTAAACTTCATAAGTAATGTGATGTAAAACCTTTCAAGCAGGAAATTCTGGGTTTTATTTTCATTGTCACAGTTCCAACCTGTGACTTCTCTTGCTCAAACCTTTATCAATATGCAGTTTCTTCATAAACCATTCCAAATACTCAGGTTTTTTTCATGTCTAAGGACCAAACCTAGCCATAAATATTTTAGCTGTCTCTTTTTTTTATTTTTTTTTTTAAGTTACAAAATCCTCTTTAATTTAAACTGTAAAGTTCTGGGGGTTTTGGGGCGCTCTGTAACAGCCATCCAGCAGTAGGGCTGTGTAGGTGCAAAGAGATTTAGGGTATTGATTACAGAGAGAAGAAGTATATGAAGAATATTTCTTGAATGTTACTTTTATCAAAGAGGTTTATAGGATCCCTTTCTGCTAAATATTATGATAGTAATTAATTATATGACAATTTTTTTTCCCTATGAGGTCTTTTGTGTTTAACTTCCTTATACCTGAGCACTGCAAATTTCAGCCTTCATAAAATTTCAAGATAATACACAGAAATAAACATGTATGATTCAGTAGAATGATTCAATATAATGTGTAATTATCACCTAGTTTCTTTTGGAATATTATTGATTTTTAGTAATTTTGTGTGTCCAGTGAAACTATAAACGTCATAGAAGATAATCACCTTATTGGTTTGAACCCTTTGCTATATTTTCATTCCTATCTTTCTTTTTATTCTGTTTTAAAAGTGGCTACCCTCTGTGATAACATTTCTTAGCATTCTCATTTTTTTTTAATGAAGGTTGCTATTTTTTCACAAAGTCTTGATGCATGTCAGTTAATCAAAAATTAATTAATGCAAATGCAAGTATGCATCAGGTGAAGTAAGTTTGAAAAACATGGAAAAAACCAAATTATACTCACAGAAGTGATGGCACATTAGTTCCCTGTCAGTCTCTCCATCACTACTCTGGCAAATCTGTGTTTGTAGGTTCTATTTTTCTGTGAAATGCTCTACATAGTCACAACAGTGCTTAGCAAGAAATCTGGACTATTCTAGAGAATCTCTATGTGAAAGGGATGGAATGGATCAAGGGAAACCCATTTTTGAAAGATTTCCTGATTTATTGTCATTCAAGTGTCTCTAGTTGCATTTTGACAATTTTCATCTACATAGAAAAATACAATTTGAAAAATTAAGTAGAAGGCATTTGGCTATAAACTTAGTATGAGTTCATGCTTTGAAAAGACTCAGCAATACTCACAAAAAGCGTAAGTGAGAAAAATGGGTACATATTATACAAATTAATTTAGTCTCCAGGTACCAAGTTCAATTTACAAACAATTTACATATGTTGTATAGAAAATTCACTGCACAAAGATTTTCTCAACTATTTAGGTACTGCTACATGATACTTATCCAACCCTTGAGATTAAAAATTATTCTGAAAATCTTCTAGTACAATATGTAGATTTTGTCCCCTTTTAGAAAGTTCTCAGGAGAAAGGGGTAAAATGAAAGATAATTCCTACTTTGTGTCTGCACTTTGGGAAAACAATCACACCATTACAAACTTACACAGCGTTGTGAACTTTATTAAGTGATTTTCTCTCTATTTTTAATTCCCATAACTTGCTTGCATTTCAAAGGCGCTCTGGAGCAGAGGCAGTAAAGAATGCAATCACATGCTTGGCTTTGCCCACGTGCAAAATCTTCTGCATATTCTGCCTTTGAGATACATTCTTAAATTAGTTCCAAGGAGGGTCAGGACAAAATTATCTAGTCAGTGTGTGCATAGCCACTTTGTGCAGGCAAAAGAGAGCAAAGATCAGTGCCACCAGCAGCTCCATGGCTGGCACAGGCTGGCTGTGCCCAGAGGGGCCAGGCACTGGATTGTCTGCCAGAAGTATCATAGTCAGCGTGATTTACCAAATTAAGGAAAAAATAATGCATTTATATGCATATATATATAGTGTCAGAATTTTTATGATGTGTTACAACATTAGAACCAAACACCTCTCCCCACAATGATTCCACAATATATCTTAGTACAACTAATATGTCCTGTAAATAGAGGAAAATGCTCATTATATAATCTAAAATACTGAACTATATGTAGACAACTAACCTGAATTTCAAAAGTACGTTTTCCCTATGGGAGAACTTGATCAAGAAGTAGAAATAAGTTTTTTCTAAAGTTCAAATTTTTTCAAAGAACAGGAGCTACAGCTAAAAAAATTATGCTGGATTTGAGTATTGAGGACAAGAAAAATTGTTCCATGAAAAGACGTTCAAATACTTAAACAAAATACAGACCAACCTATAGGCTACAATGAATTTAGGTTGTCAATATCAAAGTATGATAGTTTCTTTAAAATACAAGATATTTTTATGATGGGAAAAAGATTAGGCCAAAATAGGAGGGTGAAATGACATCAGATTTATTTGAGAACACGAGCCTAAGGTCTTAAGTCTTTGCAATATGAGCAAGATCTGTAACTAACAGATTGCATTTCTTAGTCTTCTGAAGTCTGATGCAGTGTAGATGACAAAGTATTTTCAACCTCTCATCTTCTGTGTGGAAATAAATTTAAATTATTTCCTGAGTTTCTTAAATATCCACTTGGAAGTCAAGTACTTGATATGAGTCAGATTGTATATAACAGGGCTTCAAAAAGGTCTTTCAAATTTGCATACAGGCCCACAATAAAAATATTCCTTGGTGGAAATAACCATCTTTGCCTTTTTCACTGATGCATGAAAAATCTAGCAATATTCCTTTTTTTAAGTAATGAGAATACAAAATTTAATTATTTTTGCTGTACATGATAAGCAGTACATTTGAAGGCATATGATTATGGCATTTTTCTCTGCAAGTCTAGAGGTGGTTGGACTGTTTCAGAAATTGTTTTTTAAGTTCAGTTAATCTTTTGTCACTAAAACCACTGTTTGTATATATTTTATGCATCTTTTGTCACTAAAATCATTGTATATATTTTAAGCAACTTTCTCAATGCTGGATCAAAAAATACTTTCTAGAACTGCAACAGAGTTCATGAGGTTGCTCTGTGATTTGCTGAAGACCTTTTATGTATAATGAGGTCCTATCTTCAGAGTGCATGCCATATGTTTACAATGGAAACTATTTGAAGCAATAGTCCTTTCTTGTTTAAATGTAGCAAGGGCATTGACCCAGTGTCATGTCCTTCAAGAGGCTCATACTTATAGCAGAAGAAAGCACCTCCTATGAAAATTCACAAGGAAGAATAAACTTAAATTAACTAAAGGTTATTTTGCAAGACTGTAGTTTTTTTAATGGTACATGAGATGTTTTGCAGAAGACTACTTTATGTGTATACAGTTGGCACCAGAGTTTGAGTTTTGCTTTCATTAGCATTGTGCTGATGAAGAATATAAATGTTATGGAATAGCTACTAAATCCTTTCAGAAAATTAGGATAAAAACAACAAATAAACAATCAAAAAGACCCCAACACTTAAATGAAATTATTAGAGCAGATGGTAAAAAGATACTGAGTTTGAATATATTACTTATGTTGGACTAGAAGTGCTTTTCTTCTCTCCTACAACCCCTGCCCCCCTTCCCTTGCCCCCATCATGAGCAATGTCTTTGGTGGAACTATATTTTCAAAAGCAATTAATTGTAATTTCTAAAACAGTAGTCAGTACACTGCACACTGAAGGTTAATCCTTTGGGTATTAATTTAGTTTTATCATAGAGCAGACAGAATGCCTGTATTCATATCACTGTATTTAATATACTATCAAAATTAAGGTCTCTATAACCAAAATATCTTTGAAAGCACTACAGCTTAGTTGGTGCAAAAGTAAATGCAGTGGTTATTGCAGTCACTTCAATGCACAGCATGAGAATGTACATTTAATACATAAAGTGAATCATCTGAATCATTTGAAGAGTACAGGCTCTTCAGATCTGCTATTTATTGTGCATGTCCAAGATTTCTGTGTGCATACAACAAGTTCACTTTCATACTAAAATAGTCTTTAATGCTCAGTCTTTTAAAAATTGAAATCAAATATCCTGATAAAACATATATTTTTATACAGCATATTAAATTTCAAAAAGCTATCTCCTTAAATAGCTAAAAACATTTTTTCAGCTTTAATTAAAATTATTCTGACTTTAAAAAGACCATTTCTAGTTTTAAAAATAGATTTTAAAAAAATAACTAGCCACTCTCACTAAAACAAACTCATTTTTAGTCTTAAATTTAACAGAGCAAGACACTATCCTTGTTTAAATGTGTTTCAACACATTTAGCTTCCTGAGAAAGTGAGGATTTACAATGCTGTGTTGCAAAGTATATATAGCACATATAGGGTTATCAAAGTTGTCTTGCTTTCCTCAGACTCACTGGGAACTTTGCCTGAAATTGCCATGAAACACCGAATGGATAGTTAAAAATGCTAGGGTTGATATGGCAACTATTGCATGACAAACAGGCTCATTTTATAATTACCTGTTACCAAGCAATCACAGACTTGTGTGGTTTTTCATCAATAGGTCTACAGAAGGACTGATACAAAGCAATAATAAATAAACATGCAAAACGCTGTCCTGATATCATGAGCAGATACCTGTGTCAACAGGGTCGCTTGGAACGCAATCAAATGTTAGACCTCTCCCAGCTCCTCCTCAGCAGACAGAGTTTCCATTTGCAATCCACTGTGGCAGCTTAGCTGAGTCGATATCAGTGTCTATGATACAATTATTGCACTACTGATTACTTCAGACTTTGGTGAGTTAATCCTTGGGGTATTAATTTACTGCTCTGACTGTACAAAACAGATCCTAGTATTTACCCTTTTGAGGTTTGTCACTGTAATTTTTCCGTATGGCATCACTAGTAAAATCTTCCTGTTCATCTCTCCAAGTAAACAGATTTTAGGTTATTTTCAAGTCAATCAGCTAAGAAGTATGAAATTTATATTGCTTTCAAGTACTGCAAAATGTAGTGATCCTCCTTTGAGAAGAATTTCATTCTTTCAAAGCCTTGCTATATTTCAAATAGAAAGACTTCCTTATTTCAAAAAGTATTCCTGAAAGAAAATTCTAAAATATTCTATTGTATATAAGTTCAAACACAATTCTGGTTTAATATGTACAGATGTAGGAAGTGTTTAAATAACAGGTATTGTGGAAAAAAAAATTCAAAACATTTAGACAAAAATCCTGAAGCAGGCTACCTCAACAAATATGAATGCTCTGATAATATGTTTTGAAACTAAAATTGAAAAATGGTAAATAAAATCTATTTATTTCACCACATTTTTATATCTACTGTCAGAGCTCGTAACAATTGATACCTACTTAGATTAATTTGTAAGAAAACTAACTATGAATTAGGTTTAAAACAATCAACATTAATTCAGTCTCCAAAGCTGGAAACTCCAAGGCGGGGATGATTTCTAGTGGAGATGAAATAAACCTTGAATTTGACATATTTTCTCCGCTGTTACTGTGTTTTATTTCAATGATACATTTCTTTGTGCGTAAGGGGAAAGTGAAGAACAGAGAAGAAATATTTTCAGGTGGTCTTTGTCAGGATATTTCTCAGAAAGTTGTAATGAGATAATTAAGCTTGGGAGATAGGGCTGTGTCATCATGGATTAAAGACTGTCTATGAGTTAAATCTCAAAGTTTACAATTGAACAATCATTTTTTCCTGCTATAAAGGCCAAATTTATTATCTAAAGTCTGAGAAAGAGTGCATTAAGTGATGGTATTTATATTACCTTAAATGAGAGCTAAGATGGAAATTTTTGCAGCAAGACAGCATTACTTAGCTTTTAAGAGAACTGGTAGCAATTTCACATCTCCAAAAATTGGTGAAGAGGCAAACTATATGTTTCAGACTGAATGCTTAACTGAAGAAATTAACCTCAGCATCAATTAAAAAAAGGCAGTTAAGATCTCTTTGCAAATTATGAATAGTGGTAATAAAAACACTGAAATAATATGTTTGGAAATAAATAAGATGATCAGGGAATCAGAGAATATGCTGAGTTGGAAGTGATCCAAAAGAATCATCAAGTGCAGCTCCTGGTCCTGCAGAGGGCCATCACCAAGAGTCACACCATGATGAGCAATCCAGAGCAAATGTTAATGCCTCTGTAGGAATCAGTGCTGCAGACTCATTGGGTTATGTTAGCAGAAGTAGCAATAAGACCCTCCTAAAGAAGTAGGAGAGGAAGACAGGGGACTGAGAATGAGGCTAGCTGAGGGCATAAAATACTTGCAGAATAAGAAGGAGGATCAATATAATAAGAATTGTGATCATATAGAGTTATTGCAATTAAACTCACATTGCAATTGATAAATATAGCATCTATATATTACTGCATGGTTTGAATTTCACAGCTGTGCATATTACTGTTATTAACATTAAATGGAATTTGTGTAAGTTACTTCATGTTCATACATATATAAGCTTGAAATTTCACAGCTTCTTGTTTGACCTCTTTGAAAGATTTGTGTTGCTTTCTTTTCAGACTGCAAACTATCTCCTTCAGATATACCTACTGCTGACAAGCTTTTGATAATGCTGCTTATTTGTTCTTTATGGCTTATCTGAGCTATTCCTTACTTTTATACATCAGAACATGTTTGTGTTGATCAATGCAAGAAGTCCCTTTGATCCATGAGCATTTTTTCAAACAAGCAGTAAAAGACTACATAGCAGACAACTAGTGATTTAGTTTTTCAAATTTTCTTCTTTAAAAGCAAAACATTACTTCAGAGAAATAATCTCTCTGAATTTTAGTTTTTAATAGAATTTACAGATGCACTTTAACATTCTTATTGTGCATTTTCAATAACACTGGACTGTTATTAAAAAAAATCATAAATGGATCTGCAAAGCAATTTGCTCTTGCTACTATTAATGGTATTCCATAGTGGCATTTATTTAACCAAACACAGCTATCTACATGTCTGCATCTAAGCTAGTCATTTTTGTATTCCTTTGTCATCAATGAAAAGAAAAAGACACTTAGGTGGGAATTATATCATCCTAAACAAGACATCCAAATTCCATCAAATGCATCCAGCTATAAAAGCAGCTTTTTCTCTCCCTTGACTATAAAGGCAATCTGATCAGCAATATCTGCTTGGCTCAGACATTGACATATCTACATGCACATGTCTCAGATGAAGTGAGGCAAATCCCTGGTTTCTGCTTGCCTTTCACCTCAGGGCTCTTTCATTTGAGTATCATAGCAATGCATCACCTGCACCTTTGGAAATATTCAAACACCTTGATATTCCTCTGTGAATTTCACATGACTAGCGTGTCAAGCAATGGCTAAAGAAGCTCCTAAAAGCAACTTTGACCCTAGGGTATCAAAATAGTTTCCTCTCAATATCCACTGAATAAAATGACTACCAAATTCAAATTCTAATTTCTTACATGATAAAAACAATACAGGGTTGCCTGGTCAGCCATGAGCTCTCTCACAAGACGTTGAGGTGAAGCTTTAGTAATCATAAAACATTTTCATGCCTGAGTGACATTGCTTTGCTGCAATTGCCCTTGAAGTGCTTCAAAAGTAAAAGGAGGGTTCTTAATGCCTTTAAGCTATGATTGAAAACTGAATTTCTAATGCTCAAGGCATGCTGAACTTAGCAAAATTTGATGCACAATTTAAAAGCAAAGTGATAATGGAAACTATGTGATTATTCCATTCAAATAAATCCATGTTAAAATACACTAAACATTTAAATACACTGTGGTATGTCAGTCATCTACCTAGCTGCAAATGTAATTAACTGTTGGATCAGTAATTTTCAAACTCAGTTTAAAATAAATGAATGAACTCTTTAGAAAAGAAAAAAGCTGACCATTCATCAAATACCCTACTATGTTACATGGCAAATTGAAACAGACTTTGTATTCTGAAGGAAAATAAAACGAATTCAAACACTATTGTTCCAGATGCACAAGCATGTATCTATAGAACACGCCATATCCAGATATGGTAATATCTAGGATACATTTAGAAAATAAATTGATTCATTACTCTAATTTAGAAACTTTTCTTCACTATAATCAATATTTTGTTTTCAATATCCTCTTTGTTCATGCAAAAATTGAAGTCTCAACCTGTATCAATATAGCTTTCATTAATAGATATATGTGGATGTAAATGTACCTTTAGAACTTTCAGGAACAATCAGGAATGCTGCATATTCCAAAGATTTTGGAGATTCTCAGATGAGAAAAAGAGAAATGAAAATATAATTTTTAGTTTCACAGGGAAACAAATAGCCAGAATCACAATTTGGCAAATTCCACCATCTAGGATGCAACATTAGCGGAAGGAAGGACCATATGCAAAAATGATCAGAGTATGATAGAAAATGTTCCTTAGTGGGAAATTATTGTCCTCTGTAAAAGCTTGCCCTAAACTTTGAAATGCAAAATTAAGTATACCTTCCCAGGTTAAGATAATTATGATTATTCTGCTAGATATTTTTATATTTATACAATTCGCCTCTTGTCTTTTGAATCATCTTTCATTTTTGTTCTCAATAATACTCCATAGCAGTGTGTTTCTGAGACTTATATGATTCACAAATTATTCAAAGACCACCAATTAACCAAGAGACCTTCAGTGAATAAATACTGTAATTTAATTGAAAAATATCATGTCCCTATGTGATGAGAAAGGAAAACAAAACTTCTCATCTGTCTGTTTCAGTCAATAATATACTAACATTATGTCCACTCTTGACTTCTAAGGCCAAATGTTTTTGTGACACACTCTGACCTTCCTCATTCTCAAATCCATTTGTCCATTATTCTCCACCTTGCTCTTTTTTGCATACAATGCCTTTGATGTTCTTTTGACAACAGCTTTACCAAGAATTGAGTCCTTCTAACATAAAATAAGCTCTCCAAATTCAGTAAAATCTTTGATGACAGGTATGAAGCAAATGAGCCTAACTCTTTTGAGGAACTCATGTGCTTATGGTCCAAGACAAAATAATAGATGACTGATGATAAAAACAGAACAGAATTGATCAAGTTTCTGAAAAGTGGGATTTGTTCTGGTCATGAGGTCTTCTTCCATGTCTTCCTCCTTATAAGATTTCATTCTTGTTTGTTCATACATTTTCAGTTTTAAGGCATTCTAGTGTGGCAGGCACTTATTTCAATGAGATTCAGAAATACATCATCCTAGTGGCATATGCTTGCCTGAACAGAATTTTAGAGAAGAAAAATAAAGGAATAAAAAGGCAAAATGAAGGTCACTCTTCTTGGCAGCATCAATTTTAGAGTTTCTAGCTGTTTATTGACCTGACTCAAATAATAATAAGTACACCTTCACCATGGGAGAAAATACACATCTTTCCAAAGTGAACAAAGTATTCTTATGTTTATCACACTCTAAAAGTTTTAAGTGTTTCTTTGCTTCAAGTCCATGAAAGAAATTAATATACAGCTGATTATTTGAGAATGAGAATGAATTATCTTTACCACAAAACACAAACAAGCTTATATTGATTCATGTTGGGTAAATGTTTCATAATACATGAGTCAACTGCTATTGTGTCTTGTCATGTTCACTTCAATCACTTGACTTCTTTTGAATTGCAAAAAAATAAATGTGTTGTACTAGAATATTTTGGTATTGACAAAAAAATTACCTGGCCAGAAGTGAGCACCTTTGCCTATTTCTAAAAGGATTTTCAGAACAATCTGAACTACAAGCATGACTCGTCACAAGTTTTTATTTACACTAGGGTGACCTATTCTTAACTGTTTTGATGGAGGTCTAAGCATGCTTCCCATCAGAATGCCAGGTACAGATTGTCCAAATATGTGCATGAGCTTACTCCAGTGATTGGAATAAGAAAGATAAGCATGAAAGAACAACCCATAGGAGAGTGTAAAGAGTATGAAAAACATTTATAAGAATTTCAATATAATTTCCTACATGCAAAACCTCAAACACATCTGAAAATTTAAAGCGTTTTACGCAATTTCTTTTAATTTAAAAACTACTGATTATTTACCTACATATTTCAAGCCTGAGGGCAACAGAATCATAGATTTACAAGCACAGAGTGAAGAAAATGTGAAGAAAATATTGGAATTCTTGAGGAAAGAAGAAATAATTTTTTACAGGTTTTGAACCCTATGATCTAAAATTTGTTCATGAAAAATATTTTTAAATATATGTTACTTGGTATGAAAAAAAAAAAAATGTTCAAACCAGTTTTTTCCTATTCCATCTTTAGTTTGCATCTTAGTCTTCAATGTCTACACATTCTGGACAAATTTGCTAGACAGCATTTACAGTGCAGGCAGTTACTGCTATGAGTGACTGTTAAGTGTGTGCACTGATATTTTCAGTTATACTGGTTTGGTTGCTTTTCCAAAGACAACTTTATGAAGACTGCTTGTGTCTATCTGTTTATATATAACTTTTACAGGTTAATTTTGTCAAGAGAGGCTCATTTATTGGAATTACTGCCAGGTCACTAGTCCTCATTTTGTGGGGGGGAAAAAAAAACAAGTAGTGTTGAATACTTCACTTAGGTGATTTGCAGCTACTGATGGCTATAGTGACCAGAAGAGTTTAACAAAGGAAGCTTGCTTCAGTGCTCAGTCTGGAATGACACTAATTACACTCCATCTGTACTAAGGTACTATTGCTCTGCTTGTGTCTTATGCTGGTCATGAGTCAGCTCCATACAGATAATCAATGTAGTGAGATGCTGGGTGCCAGAAAATACACCCTGACACGTCTCAGTAATTAACAAGTGACAATCTGGTAACCTAACTAGAAACATCATATGACATTTTGTTAGTTTTAAATATTGGGTAAATTACGTCTACGTTTTTACTTAAATTACTGTATTGATAGTAATTTGTCATTCCTAAGTCTACAGAAAATAGTGCAGCAGCTTGACAAGCAAACTGTGTGATCTTTACCAAAACTAAAGTAAAAGTTACAAAATATATTTTCTGCAATGTTTTCTCTACAGTGGAGTCATGGTCTCCGCTTCCTAGTCCAACTGCTTCTGCCATCTCTAGTATAATTGAATTGATGACACCTGTTCCAATTTTTGCAGTAGGGCTCCTTTAGAGTGGGCAATGGGCTGAAAAGGAATTAGTTTCCACTTTTCCCTCATCTTTTTACCACATAAAAAACCAAATGAATCTCAGTGGTAGAAGCAATTTGTTCATTAGAGTTTCTCAGACCATTTCTGCAGTTTGAAAACAGATTCCTCTTGCTACTTTCACATGGCCAGGGATGTGAGGGCAGTTTTCACCTGCAGCAGCTTAAATGAGGCAAAAAGGAGCAAACTAGCAGTTGAAAAATTGAAAATTTTCTTTAGAAGAGAAAGAACTGTTTCTTGAATTCCAAGTTACATGAATGTCCTGCAGGAAATCATTGAGTGGTTGCATTGCTGTAGTTTTAGGGTTTTCTCTCCCTCCACAATTTGACTTCTCTTGACACAATTTCAGCACACACGTGCATTAGCTAATGTACTTTCAGTATGCTTGACTCTTTTACCTTCCAAAGCCATCTATATTCTGCAATAGCAAAATGTCTAAAAGCTTTGAAGACCATTTTTTCTGTGAAAAGTAACTCCAGGAAAACGCATCTCAGTAGTCCACCCTTGTCCCTTGATGATATACAAATCAGCTCTGCTCCATTTACAAGCAAAATAACCCCTCTCTGAAAATAAAGTAAAAATAAAAATAAACCAAACAAACCAACAAAAAAACCCCCAAAAACCAACCAACAAACCCAAAACAAAAGCTCAGAACTCCCTAAAAGCTTTCTTGATATCGAGCAGGATTTGTGCATGGCTAGATCTCTGTAACCCTGCAGCACTATTAGATTTTGCAGTACTAGATCTGATAGAAGAGTCATCAAGTATAATGACTCCTTGAGCAGCACAGAGTAAATGTTTTAGAAAGTGAAAAATCTCTTGACTTTGAAAGGCAATAGCGTAACACTACAGCTCTCATTGTGAGCTGGTGTAACTAGAAATCAGCTGAAATCTGGAACTATGATGGTATAAATTCGTCACAAGTCTGCACAGACAACTTTGATAACACCAGATATTCTATTATTCAATGCCCGTCCCATTTTGGGGCTCATAAAGGTTACTTGTCTTCAAAGGCTGGGTTTTTTCAAAGAATTATTATCCAGTTTATATAGAGAAACCATATTATCTGTCTGCTCTAGACACCTGATAAAAAACAATATTGACCACAATGATTGAAGTACACTAAAAGCACTTTTTGGATTATATGAGCTATAATTGTTTATAAACACTCTGTAGAAGAGTATAAGTTTTAAACATTATTTTGATAAATTGGAGAAAAATCTCAAAATCAAAAATACAAAATTCAATAAGGAAACATGCAAAGAAAGAAGAAAAAAAAGCACAGATAAAAAGTGAAGCAGTTATATGATGCAGAAGGATAAGGCAGTTGTGATGGATCATTAATTGAATGAGTCAGTAAAGCCACACAGTTGCTGAAAAAAAAGCAAATCAATCCAGTTTGAGTTAAAAGAAATTACTTATATAATAAGACAAGGAGATAATTTAAATTTTAGCTGATTCTTGTGAGGTTTTAAATTTAGGACTCTTAGATTCTGGGAAAGCTGCACTTGAATAAGATGCAAAAAAATGGAGAGAAGGACAGAGAAAAACAAACATATTAATTGAAGGCTTAGGGAATATGTCTACTAAAAAACCTTGAAGAAACTGATTTTTTTTTTTTTTTAGAGGATGTTCAAGAAAATATTGATGTGTTAGGATTTTAGCTTTTATACTTTTCATATATTTGCAATCCTGCACATCTTTAGTCTATAACTCTAAACTCCATATAGAGGTTTAGCTACTTTTGGTGAGACAAAACAATTCCTCTCTAGGCCTAGAAATAAAGGACACCTTACTGTCTCAGGCCCTGAGAGATGTAAACAAAAGTGAGTTGAAGGGGAGAAAACTTGGCATAAAATTTTTTCGTTACCTGCAGTGGTAATTGGAAGATTAAGCCCCAATATTCAAATGAACCAAATTTATAAAAGGGTAAAAACCTGTGATCCGCTGTCTGTTTTTGTGGGTAGTCCTTGTGTGGGCTTTGTCTGCCTTAAATGTACCTGAATGTCCTTCAATAGATATACTCACTTTTTATTCTCTTAATTTTGTCTGGCCTCTGTTTATAGGTAGCCCTCAAAAAGGCATCAATATAAAGACAGTATTCCAACTTATGAAACACTGTCAAGGAAAGGATAATAATAATAATTTTCTATTTTACCTGCAGTAAGTGAATTTTGTAAGAAAAACAAAGGTTAACAATGGATGTGTGTGGGAAAATTCTACATTGACTTGAGTGCTTTAATAGGACTCTTACATATATCATAAATATGATATATAAGATATATATATATACATATATCATAAATTCTGAGATATTTATGATGGGAATATATATGTTGAATCATACATTCTTTCCCTATTTTAGCAAGAAAGCCTATATACACAAAGATGTGATAAAAAAGAACTGATAAGTTTTAGCAAGCTGGGAATTATTACATATATTTTTTATAAATCTTTATATAAGATGCCTACGTACATCTTATTAGCATGAGTTCTATGGGAGCAAAAGCAGATTGCAAAAAAACTTCAAAACCCTAGAAGATGACTAATTCCACCCAAGGAAAGATCACTAATTCCACTCAAGGTAATCGCTACAGTAATTTCAGCCTCTGATAATAATAGCAGTATACCTCCAGATATATGAAATCTTCTGCAAGGGAAGTTCCACTGGAAAGAGCTCTGAGGGCATCAGGTGGGCTCTGTTAGTCATTGTATTTTATTGTTTCATCTTATGCCAATATAAGGAATCTTTCACTGGTGAACAATTATTTTCCGTATTCACTGGGGACAGGACAAGAACAAATGAGCTTAAAAGGGAAAATTATGTTTGATATAAGGAAAATAGGTATAATTATGTAGATAGTTAAATGTTGAAAACCGTGACCCAAGGAAGCTATGGAAACTCATTTTGTGCATAAGCAAAGGCAGGAAGAGTTAGGGCCTGGATGCTGAAGTTCATGAGGTCTGCAAGAATTTGTTGGATGTCCACAACTTTGTTTCTATTAACAACCTAGAGAACAAAGAATCACAGGAACAGAGAAAACTAGCACTGCAAGGTGACTGACTTTTTTCCTAACTAACTTCGGTTGTGTGCTTTCAATAAATAGTTTATCTAAACTGTTCCTAAAGTCTTCCAGCAATCTGAATCCTACAAGCTCCTTATGCAAGCCAGTCTTAAGTTCATGCTTTTAAATCAGAGTATGTATCAATGTCTACAGAAACAGCCTCTACGACAGTATCTGAAGCCAAGTGAGGTAAAACAGAGACATGGAATGGAGGAAATATTGCTATCAGCAACTTCTGATGTTATTTTTTGTGCAATTGGTACTTTAGAAATGCTTTATAGCAAAAATTATTGGCATATTTTCCTCAATCCTTATTTTGCTATATCATGAATCACATAGAAGAGAATAATTTAATCAGCATAAAAATGTAGAAACCTAATTTAGAGTCTGATCAAGCTCATTACAACAGACAGGACTCACAGTGAGTTGGCAGACTGGGCAGGCTGTGCATGTAATTGGCTGGTATAGGCTACCCTGCAAACCAAGCCTCCTAAAAGGGACACAGAAGTGTAACTTTCTGCAAGACTGCACCATTTTTAAAGGCTTACTATGCTTTTCCACTTCTGTTGCCACTTGAGAGCAATGAACTCCCATTAGTGGAAGATGAAACAAAAAAATAACACTGAGGAAAAATATGAGCAAAACCCATTTATTTTTAAAATATGCTAACTTTACTCAGTATAATTTATGCGGCACAAGTGACAAAGACAAGCGTCAGTAGCATATGGATTTGGTCATTTGTGTTGGTATTTGCTTTTTTGTGCTAATGACAAAGCCATACATCTGCTTAAAACAGATGCACTGTAATACTGCCTTTAACTAAATTCTGTACTGTGTGCCTGTAGATGGAAGAGCCAATAAGCAAAACTGCCCCTTTTCATATTTCATAGCATCAAAGGGATTTTCTTTCCACAGTGTAATTTTTTTAAATGCATATTCTAAAGCACAATGCTGTGACAAACATTGATTATATAAGTAGCTTACCTGATACAAAGTACAAAAATACAAATATTAATACCATATGTGCTAATGCAAATTTTAAAAGCAGATGTTTTCTTCAATAACTTTTAAAAGTAAAATCCTATTCTACAAAGCTGACTGTTTACATGTACATAACTGCATTTTAGTAATCTCTTTTTAAATTTACTTTCAATTCACTAAAAATAACCAAAATAACCCCAATATCTCAACAAAATACTATTCAGCTACTTAAAGGAAAAAACAGTGTTACATATCCAGTGATTCCTTTATTCCCTAACCTACAGCCATCCAGACAGAAGTGGGCAGCAGAAACAAAGCCAGGAAATATTTAGACCCTATGTTTTCTCAGGTTATTGTGAAATGACCTCAAAATGCTTTTACACAAATATTTCAGCACTGCCATACAAATGCTGACTATACATAAATATGATTCACCTTTCAAAACTCTATGATAACCAGGGACAACATTCTTACTGGGGTTTAATAGTCACCAATAGTATTTTCAAATTCTGGCATAAACTCATTCTAGTACAAGAGCACTCAATGCTATTAAAAAAAAAAAAGGACTTAAAATAGATTGGTTTTGTTTACTTTTATTAAAAATGCAATTTTTTTTCCAGTCTTCATGAATGCTAAATCCATGGCTTCCATTTTGGGCAGCTCAGGAAATCTCAATTGCAAAGCATACACAGAATATGCTTTTAGCAAGGATAATACAACCATTTTTCTTAGGGTAAAATAGACAATATGTGCTGTGAAGCACAAATGTTCCTGCTCAATGGATGCATGGCTGACCATAGTTAGGTCTGGAGGTGTATATACCATACACTCTTTCAGAGCCAATATATGGGATGCCAGATTTTTAGAGGCCTGGTCTGGCCTCTGAATCTCAACCTTACATGTTGAATTGCATAAAGCTCACTCATTGACTTCTGTAATCCATTCCAATACTCATAAACTTCCTGGTGCCTAAATGAACTGATAGTTCTGAGCACAAAAAAGTATATATTAAACACAGTATATTTGAATATTTATTAAAAAAATAAAATAAATAAATAAGAAGCAACAGGTACTCCTGGACTTCCTTTGCAAAGCTAAATATTCTGCAAGACCTTTATATTAGAGTCTTTATTTTAAGGTATCATTAACTCATATTTGCTTTAATAAAGTCCTCTAGAAGATCTTTCCCATTTGAAACTGCATTCATTTTGCTCCTTGTCCTCCAAAATGAGCAACTGATAAGGCTGTCCAAGATTTTAAGAACAGAAAGCTGAGATCTCAGGTTTACCCAGTGTTTACACAGCCATTGTGGTTCACACTGATGCATCTTTATGAAATCTAAAGAAATGAAAGCAACTTAGAAGTTTTAAGCAGTGAAATGATTAGATTGTATAAACACAGATGATTTTTAACCTAGGCAACTTTTAACCTAAACTGAGTAGACAATATATATCTATATTCTGGCAAACAAGCATCCAAGAGGCATGCTTTTCTATGACTATCAAATTTTCATTCATCTTTTGTTATATCTTTAAACTATAAGAGAGAATGTCTTCTGATATTTGAAGAAAGAGTACATAAGGAATAGAAGACAGTAAATTTGCATTCTTTAAAAAAACAAAAAAGTAAATAAACAATCAGAAAGCTCTTTCCTAAAGCTTTGAAGGATGTGTTTGGCTGCATTGAAATAAAGTTGAAAGAGCACAGTATCATTATAAACTATCTGTTTTCTCTCTAGCCCCAGGAGATGGAGGATGAAGAGGAAACCCAGATGATCATATATTTTGAGGCCAGAAGGCAAAGCTATGATCATCCAAAAAAGGCATGCTGAAAAAAACTGCCATGTGAAATTTATTATAGCCTTTATTCTCAAAAAATAAATAATGAAAATTCTTCTTTAGAGTCTCCACATATTCTAAATGTCATAGTTATTCTGGAGTAGATGAAAGCACATTGCTAAAAGGAAAGCAATATAATTTTGTTTTGTTTTGTTTGCTTTTTATTTGTGAGAAGAACCAGCTATCACTTTTTGACATGTATAAAAAAATTGTTTAAATGCAAAGCACTATGAAAAAGAAAGATGTTTACTAAGAACATTTTCTTAACAATAAGAAATCTACTGAGAGCTCTTTTCATATTGTCCTGGTTATTCTACCACAGGGAAAACTTGTCTACAATTAAGCATGTGTACTAATATTGGAAATGATGGGGATAAAACTTTAATAAATCCTCGGGAATCAAGCAAAGAAAGAGAACTTACTTTCTGGGGGGTTTTGTTTGTTTTTTGTAATATAGTTATGAGAAAGCCTTTTTCTTTCTTCCTTTTAATATCCTCTGTGAGATAAGCTAAAAAGACACGACTGTATTAAAAAATATTCTTCTTATAGACATAGCAGCTCCTTAGAGGTTATCTCCCAGGTGGCAGAAGATCAGCTTTAAGTTGGTTTGCCCTTTTGAAAAAGAAATGTCATTCAATATTGTTATCTTAGAATTAAAAGTAATTTATTTCCTTCAAAAATGTATGATTCAGTTATAAAAGGAAAAGTAATAATATGCTGGGTTTAGGTATTACTTCACCTATGCTGTGAGATCCCAGTATTTAGAATAAATTAATTAATTCTGCTTTTGGTCTTGTTTTTTCACTAATTTAAAAATAAATTCTTTGTGATAGATTGCAGAATTATTAAAGATAACAAAAACATTAATTTCTGCCATGAATTATTAATATTACAAATTTTATGAACAGGTTGAATGTCACCAAGAACCGCTATAATTTATTAATGAGCAAGTTTAATGGTAAAAGCCTTAACGTCAATGACACAAGAAACTTCAACTGATATGATAGTTTAAGACTTGTTAGTGAAATTACAAAATCAAAAAAACAAAAAATAAAGGTTTATTGGCTTATTTGACATATATATATGACTACACTGTATTCCTCCTATTGTGTGTTGGGTAAGATACAGAGTGTTTTAGTTGAAGTGATATTAAAGGGGATGTCCTCACTTGGGACAATCAAAGAACTGCAGACAAAATTAATATTATGATCATGAGTGGTTTTGGAATGAAAATCCAAATAAATTGTGGTTTTTAACCACAAGGGTTGCTACATTTTTGATCATGTGATAGACTTCCTTCACCTGAAGTGTGATTTTTTCCAGCAGAGATGAGGTCATGCCCAGTAGCAGGGAGATTACTACCTTTGACCTCTGATCTAGTACATTTCTGATAACCACATACTAGTTTACTCATGTTGCCATAAAAAAGGTGAGACTTTGGGTGAAGAATCTGTTTACAACAAAAATCAAATTGAAAAACAAAATTGCAATTAGGACCAGCTCAGTAATCTCAGCATGTGTAATTATATTATGATTTTTTGTGCATTGGTATTTTGGGTTTCTATGGCCAGGTTTTGGTAGTGGCAGGGGCTACAGGAGTGGCTTCTATGAGAAGCTGCTGGAAGATTTCTCCGTGTGCAGTAGAGCCAATGCCAGCCAGGTGCAAGATGGATGCGCTCCTGGCCAAGGCTGGGTGAATCAGAAATGGTGGGAACACTCTGCGATAACAGATTTAAGAAGAAGAAGAAAAACAAAAGGTTATTGCATAGATGTAATGGTGACCAGGGAAGAGTGAAGTGAGAATATGTGAGAGAAACAGCCCTACAGACTCCAGGGTCGGTGGAAAAGGAGAAAAGGAGATGCTCCAGGCACTGGAGCTGGGATTCCCCTGCAGACCACGGTGAGGCAGCTGTGCCCCTGCAGCACATGGAGGTCCACTGTGGAGCAGAGATCCACCTGCAGCCCTTGGAGGAGCTGGAACCCACACTGGAGCAGGTGGAGGCCTGAAAGGAGACTGTGAGCCCATGGGAGGCCCCTGCTGGGGCAGGGTCCTGTTAGGGATCTGCAGACTCAAGGAAAGAGGAGCCCCCTCTGGAGCAGCGGTGCTGGTAGGACTTGTGACGCTGTGGGGGACCCACACAGGAGCAGGCGGTGCCTAAATGACTGCTCCCTGTGCAAGAGTGATCCACATTGCAGCTGTTCATAGAAAACTTGCTCTGGGATGGACTCAAGTTGGAGAAGTTCATAGAGAATTGTCTCCTGTGGGTGGGACTCCACACTGGAGCAGGGGAAGGACTCATCTCCCTGAGCAGCAGGAGAAATTATGTGACTTATGAGCTGACTGTAGCCTTTCTTCCTCACCTTCATGCACTGCTGGCGAGGAAGGAGCAATATCTGAGAAGGAGAGAGGGTGGAGGGGGAAGGTGTTTATAAGGTCTGTCTTAACTTGTTATTACCCTGCTTTGATTTTGTTGCCAGTAAATTTATTTAATACATCTAATTTTAGTCTGGTTTTTGACCGTGATGGTATTTGATGACTGATCTCTCTTTGTTCTTATCTCAACTCATAAACCCTTCATTATATTTTCTATCCCCTGCCTAGCAGGGGAGAAGAGTGATAAAGAGGTTTTGGTAGTTCTAGGCATCAAGCCAGGGTTAACCCACTACCCAAGTGGAAACAGCTAAAGGAAGTCCTAGCACTCATTGCCTCTCTCTTGTCCACCTTTTCTTGGGAGCTGGAGGGGAAAGGACTTATAAACCTTGGATTCATTCAAGATTAGTACGTATAGAACCTCTCTAGCTAGCAGTGTAACTGCATTGAGATGATGGCTTGTGAGAAGGTGAGTGAGCATACACATGGTGAGTGCACAGGCATGCTGAAGCTTTCCCACCACAAATTATGGAGTAGGTAATCACATTCAGCTTTTCTAATTTGACTTGCTTTAAATATCTTACTTTCCTGTCTCAATATATAAAAATAGCTTCATTTTGCAATTCAGTCCTTTGGAAGGGTATTGTATATTTTTTTTCTTTTTAATAAGTTTAACTGATCTGAATATGTAAGCCATTGATTTTCACTTGATATCATGTGTTAAAAGTATGGTCTGAAGTTTTCTTGTCTCATTCCTTCATGTTTTGTCTCTTAAAGGTTACTTTTTGCTCATGTTTCCACTTCCTATCTGTATTCTAGACTAGGGTCATTAAACTCATTTACAGGAGAGCTCTTTTGGAAATGTTAGCCTATGATTGATGTAAACTATTGAACATTTTTTAATTTCATGTTTATTGCTTCAGGATAGTGGTTAACAAGTTATTTCACAAGCTGATTCCAGTATGGCACAATATTTCAATGAACAAAATATCATTGCCAAGCGCTATTTAGTTTTGAATATAAATTTGTGAGTTTTAAATGTCTGGAGTTGATTACCAGATAACCTAAAATGCTGGCAGACTGCCTTGTATCATATAGACAAGTTTTCCACTTTCCGTGCTAATCCCTTGCATAGCTGCTTCCATATTAGGAACTTAATTATCCCTTCTGCTTCCCATTTCCATCTTTGCACTTGCAGTTACTTTAAATATAATGAATGTAATGGTGATGAACCACAGAACTGTTTGAATAAGTGCCCACCTATGAATTTCAACACCTGAACAGAAAATTAGGGAAATGAAGGCTACTGTCTTAAACGCCTTATCCATCAAAAGTAAACAGTGGCATACAGAAAGGATTCTGTCCTGTCTTTTAGAGAATATATTTCTTCTGTTGAATGTATCTCATGTTAATACTGCGCAGAAATACGTGATAGCAAGGACTTTGATTGGTAAAATAAAAAATATGCAATTTTAGTGCTTCCTTTTTTATTTTCAGTGAATTATGTTAAATAGAGATATTTAAGTAAATGTATCTATTAAACTTATGTCTGTGCTAATTGGCCTCACAGGCTGTGTGATGGGGCAGGTCACACAGTCATCTGCATTTAACTCCATTTTAAAATTTGCTTTGACATTTACTTTTATGCTTCAGGTTCTGTGATTAAACAGAAATGATGGATGAGTGCTATAGATGACTACTCAATTGTCTGGGCTACAATGCTGCCACTTCTGCATCATGATCTCTAATTTCCCCTATCACTTTTTCTCCTGATTTATTCAGAGTAGTCAATACTAACCCCCAGATATTTCCAAATCCCCACATTTTTTACCCTTTCAGCTATTGCTCCCTCACCAGAGGGATGATTTAAGGAAATGGAAATTACCACAATTTAATCACCACAACATAACTGTGAAAGGTGTTGGAGTTTCTACTAGCATTAGATACTGAGCCTATTTCAATTTCAGTGGGAAAAATTTATATCAGCCTATCCTAGACATACACTCCTGTACACACAGGTTCGTTGTGTACAGCAGTTTCTCAGCTGGTTCTTCTTATAGTCAAGCAAGGGAAACTATCCCTTTTGGGTATAATTTGTCTTATTCTAGATTGAGATCCCCATATGCACCATTCACTTAAGAGTTAGACTACATGATCCTTGTGGGCCCCTTCCAACTCAGAATATTCTGTGATTCTGTGGAATTACTTGGAATTTACAAATACTTATTTCTTGTAAGAGGAAAAATCAATTTTTAGACCAGGTATAGGAGTTAAACCTTCAGTGAAGAAATCAGATGTATATGTTTGCATCTGCTAAGAGAATGAGATAATCCTACTTTGTCAGATTCTCAGAGATACAAAATCCAAGTAATTATATAGAGTGGATGAATTTTAGATTAATTAGTCCCCCTTAAAAAGAGACAAGACAATGACATCAGAGTGATTAAGATTCTATTGCTCATTTCCAGAGACAGGAAACTATCAGGAGCCTCATAGGCAGGTAATTAGAAATTTACTATACAATCTTCCTGGCTTTCTCCTTTTCTTTTTAGTAGAGCTAAAACTGATTTGATTTTGATTCAATTCATGCACATTTCCATGTCTAGGAAAGTTCCCTGTCTGACCTTCCAGGAGGCACATCAACAAGTCATTCTTATTTTGAGTTGCATTACCATCTTGATTCCGGATTTCCCACAGCAGGGTCTAAGATGACTTGATCCTTAAAAACAACTTAATCTTGGTGCAGCAACTAAATAACAAAATAGCAGCTCAAGCTGGTGCCTCTGAGGAGGGACCCCAAACAAAGGAAGCCCTGGGCTCTTACACCCTGCCAGTGTAAATGCAGGAAGGTCTGGGGTCACTGGCTCCTGCCGTGTCTCTGGGTGTCCGGTCACCTGGCCGGGACACAGGTCCCCAGGCCCTTGGCTGTGCAGTGGGTTGGCAGTTCTGGCCTCTTGGCTCAGGCTCTCATCACACATAGCTCATCTAAGTTTGCCCACTGAGCTGTATATATACAACAAATGTATTCCTCAACAATCCAAGGCAGGTGTCCAAATTATGTCCACACTGTTAATATCATTGTGCTGAATATGGTCCTTTTTCAGGATGCCCTGAGTCTAAAAGTTGGTCATATTGTGAACAAGGTGAGCATGTTTGGTCTTCTGGGCAGCCTGAACTCAGCCTGGACACTTGCTACTAAACCCAACTGATTTTATGCCTCCAACACTCCACTGACTAAAGTCAGATGCCTTTGTGATAGGACCTTGTTTGTCCAAGGTCTACAAGAAAGAAGAGGAAGAGGAAGAGGAAGAGGAAGAGGAAGAGAAGAGAAGAGAAGAGAAGAGAAGAGAAGAGAAGAGAAGAGAAGAGAAGAGAAGAGAAGAGAAGAGAAGAGAAGAGAAGAGAAGAGAAGAGAAGAGAAGAGGAGGAGAAGAGAAGAGAGAGAAAATGAGAAAGAAGAAAGAAAGAAAGAAAGGAAGAAAGAAAGGAAGAAAGGAAGGAAGAAAGGAAGGAAGAAAGGAAGGAAGAAAGGAAGGAAGAAAGGAAGGAAGAAAGGAAGGAAGGAAGAAAGAAAGAAAGAAAGAAAGAAAGAAAGAAAGAAAGAAAGAAAGAAAGAAAGAAAGAAAGAAAGAAAGAAAGAAAGAAAGAAAGAAAGAAAGAAAGAAAGAAAGAAAGAAAGAAAGAAAGAAAGAAAGAAAGAAAGAAAGAAAGAAAGAAAGAAAGAAAGAAAGAAAGAAAGAAAGAAAGAAAGAAAGAAAGAAAGAAAGAAAGAAAGAAAGAAAGAAAGAAAGAAAGAAAAAGAAAAGATTGGTCCTTGGGAACACTCCCTGCTCCACCTGAAACTGTTTTATTCTCTTTTAATGGTAGCAGGACCAGCTCAGAAAGAGTTCTATATTCCCACATCCAGGAAGCAAAACTGAGGGCTGCAAACGTCTGTGTGTCTGCTCCATATGGCACTGAAAATGGAGCCAGGCAGTTAACACTTTTTATGAAAGAAAGAGTGAAGACGTCTAAAACACAAACACTTAGACAGTCACTTTGTAAAAAGTGAGGAAACCTTCCTGACGAGAGCTAGGAACGACTCAGGAAAATTTAAAGAAAAGTCTGCAGAGATGAGCAAAATGATGAAAATGGATTCACTGACTATTTAATCATTGCTAAAGACATCCTTTATTCTGCCACTCTCCTTTTCCACTTTCAGAAAATGCATGATTTTTCTTCATTTGCATTGGAATTTATCTTCTGATTTATGGTAATAAAACTAGAACTCTTGATGAAGTATTTAAAATCCTTGAATAAGTCATTCTGACATTTCTTTTTATTTTTTTATTTCTTAAATGATCTTCACAATTGACTGCAACTGGAATCCAATAATTGATTTTTTAGTCATTATCTTCCATTGTGAAGTCAGTAAACTCTTTAGATTCTGTTTAACAACGAATTCTGTAAGACAAACATGGAAAAGACCATTTTTAAATGGTTCTTTGAGAGACTGAATTATTAGCACCTACCATAAATGTCTTAAAACTGATTTGCAAGAAGAAATTTTTCACTGTAAAACAATATTTCATTTCCTATGGTATCACCAGTCTTGTCTTCCTTCTACTATGTTTTGCTGATTCTATGAAAACCATGACTATTATTATAAGTTTTTAAACCCTTTCAGATAAAAGGTCATTATTACAGGATTATAGATGTTGACATATTGCTTGGTGATTTTCCTTTTTATTTTTCATTTATGTGACTTTTTCTTTCCACATTCAACACTTGAACTCATTTTATGAAATCAAGATATTATTTCGCCTCTCCGAACTACATTGTAGTCAGAACTCAGGCAGAAAAAACTACTCTATTTTTTTTTTTTTTTTTTTTTTTTTTTTTGTATTCTGGATAGCTACTCAGTCACCAGCTTTGTTTTGAGGCAGGATTAACATCTATTCTATATCTCTTAGTATCCAGAAGAAGCTGGTCGTCAATCAGAAACTTGTTATTAAAAGGAAAAATATTATGTAGAAAAATGACCACTTCCAAATGAATTTAAACCACTTTGGCTACATAGTAGATTATTTGGAACAAAACCAGTTGCTTTTGACAGGACTATTTTTTACTGTGAGCAACAGCATAGCCAAATCTATATTGAATTACCATTTTGTTTTGAGGTACATACCTGAATCTCACTAACTTCAGAAAGTAAGGAAAACTCAAGTTTCTAGCTTTTAGTTGTTAAAAAAGCCTTCATCTACCCAAATTATTTCCAGACTAGTAAAATCTGGAATCTTCAAAGATTCTGTAATCCAAGCACCAGATATCCACCATGTGTTTAAGACAGATGGTTAGTAGGGCAGCTACAACTGTTGATTAAATAGGCAGCAATATTAAAATGATTCCAAATATGGCTTTTAGGGAAAGATCCATACTCTGGTATTCAATTTAGATTATCACATTTATCTACATAATCGCTGGCCAAAGCTGTTGATATGACCCAGTTTTGCATGCACATCCTTCCAGATGGATATTGTCAGTAATACATTCTTAATCCGATTCTTAATCTGTGGTAAATGGTTAGAATTAAATCCTCTGATCGATGTAAAGGTCTTATTTGAGTTCCATGGAGTATGTTTGTCTTCTCACATAAAAAGGTTAATGTGAATAAAAGATCTGTATACTCTGAGGGAAACTGCAGAACCTTTGTTGGATTTCTGTTTGAATAAATCCATACCCAGTTCTCAGCACTGTAAATGTGGCTTTAGTGAAAATTGCATGCATAATTCTGCCAACCCATACTAAGCCATACCCTGTATAGAATCTGAATTACTTTTATATAAAACACAAAGAATAAAAATTTGTTCAGTTTTTGAAGCTTTGTGGCTCATTGTTACTTGGAGCAGCCCAAGTCCACTGATTTTGCTACCACTTGCAACACCAAGCATCAGCACTCTGGTGGAAATTATACCCCAGAAGGAGGTGTTTAATTGTCATTCCACCCTATTAATGGTCAAACTAGGGAGGAGATTATTAAAATTCTGATCATAATGGCATTTTGCATCTGTATGGCTTTCCCATTCTCTCCCCCCACCTCAGCAACAGAAGTAAGTGATCAAAGAGGTGGAGAAGAAATGCTAGGTATTTCTTCATATATCACACCTGTGTCACTTAGTGTTTCCTGTGAGGTAAAAGTGCTCAAATGTCATCTTTCACCCAACTGTTGATGCTTTTATTTTTGTTTCCAATTGTTACCCAATGCAAAATATTCATGACTTTGAGGGACATTACATCTATGGATACTGCAGAAACTTCTTATTCATTTTATCTTCATCTAGCTCCTCTTTATGTTTATGTCACTAATAATTTTGTTGATGCTTTATTTCTACAGGCAATGAGAACCTGGATGGCAGTGTTTTCTGTTTCCTGATAAAACAATAGGTACAGCTGTGCATCACCAGCTTATGTCAGGCATTTGAGCCTGTAGCATTTTATAATACCACTGGCTGGTTTTGCACATATGTTGGACAGGAAAGAGAAAAAAAACCTCTACCTATTTGAACCTGTAGAAGATAAAAAGACTTCTGCTTGTTGACAGTATTGTCACACCTGGGATTTATCTAAAAGAAAGCAGTATAATCCTGAGTGATCCGTTCTTTCAATTGCTTCTGAATAGTTGATATAATATTGCAGCACACCATGGAAGACATTGTTACACTAAGTGAATAGATACAGCGGGACCAGTATGAATGCCTTTGCTCTGTTTTTGGCTAGGAAGAGATAATCTCTGAGGACGAATGTCTCTCTCTCTGTATTAAAATTTCTGAATGTGTGAAATGTCTTAAGGCAAATGCTGAAGGAGATAGGTAGAAACTATTGCCAAGACACTTAGGCATGACCAGTGAATGAAAGACAGAATTCTTAAGCAACAGCTCCAGTAAGTGCAGAATGTCTGTGCTGCTGTTCAGAGTGTACTAAAATATCTTTTCTGCTTGTTTTCAGTTTCCTCACCAAGTAAAGGCATCCTCAAAAAAATTGTCATCCAAACTAAAACAACCTACTGCCCCCTAGCAAAAAGAGCAAATCTTTCTAAATTATGCATTTGTCACCCAGCAGTCTGAATTTATTAGTGATGGTGTCCCAGTCACTTGACTATCTAAAGGGTATTCTATTTTATGCAAAGCATTAATTCCCCAACTGGGAATTCATGACTGGTGTCAGGCAACACCAGAAATAAATGCTAAACTCCTCTTTTTGACATGTGTCATCTACACTGCTTCATATCTGTAACCCAGTGTTACATCTCATGACGAAATAATAATGAGAAAATGGAGGACAGGGGTGCAACTATTAAGCAACTTTGAAATTTTTTTGTAATATTACACTATAATCATTCAATAATCATATTCTACATCTAATTAACTTAACAGCTCATCAGAGAGACACTCAGAATTATGTTTGTTTCCTTCCTGAAACATTTTCTTGCCTTGTCTGGAGCTTCACCTGAAATTTCCATGGCTCATAAAATCAATGCCTTTAAAAAGTGTCCCTATACAGCTTTTCCTCTATGATCCTTCACGAAACAGGACATTCTTGTCAGACTAATGTGAAGGCCCCTGATTTGAATTAGAGACTGTCCTGGTTTTAACTGGCATGGAGTTAATTCTTTTCTTTTTGCATATTTAATTATTATTCATTCATTATACAGATTCACCTCAGACGGGCCATGTTATTTACAGCTTTTAAAGAAATACTGGGTAAAGGTCAGGCTTAAGTGTACACATATTTATGCCAGATTTTTTATGATTTTGGAGAATAACAATTGGATCTGTGAGCTCAAAACAAAATTCTTGCATTTCAAACAATGACATAAATGACATGAAATGGGAATAGGGACCTGCTTCATGTCAGTGATATTTCATGTTTATTCAAAGAAGTTGTTGCTGCTTGCATTTTGCCATTTTTAGTTTTCTCATGTGCATAGCACTTTGTGACTATAGAAACAGCAAAGAAAACTGCTCTGTTAGTTTGAAACCTGTTATTCAGATATTTTATTCTTTTTCTTTTTTTCATTGTTTTTATTTCCCCCATGATGTTGCTTCTTTACTTGAATCTCTGGACTGAAGCCTTGAAAGCTGGCACTAGAGGGGTTTTATTATATTAGTGCAATGTTATTTTAGGAAAGGAAGGGGAGGGAAGCCTTCTTCAGCAATGCTTTAAATGTCCAGAATAGCCAAATCAGACTTCTTCTTGGCAAAAATTTGCTTTCTAATCTGAGTCCATGAGCAAGCATAGTCCCCTGCTCACAGTTAGTGGAAGTGGAGATGGGAAGAACAGATGGGGTGTAGGAGACAGGGGGGCCAAAACTGAGCCACAATGCAGCATGCCAAGCAGCAATTTGGTCTTCCCCATGAACTGCTAATTAGCAAACAATTAAAACAGCAATATTCACAGTGGTGTCAGTAATCTCACAGTTATGGGAATTATACCACGATCTAGTAAGATTAAGTGAGAATTTTGATGCTAACTATTTTATCCTATTTGAAAAAATTGCCCTATTCAATAAATCTTTCAAGTTGTTTCCAATTGTTTTTTGCTTAAGGAGGACTGTGAGTGTACACATCACTTTGCAAAACATGCTGAATGACTAATGCATGCCTCAAAGAATTTGCAATGGATTTAAAAGAGGTATGAAAAACAACTGTTCAGAAAATAGATGGGGTAATCTTAAAGACAAAGAAAAAAAGAGAAAAAGAGAAAAATAAAAGACAGGGAGAGAAATATTTGCTAATGAGTTCCGGTAGAGTATCACCAGTACTATTGTATAAAGCTTTGCTGAGGCAGAAGCAATCATGTCCGACCCGGGAGCTGTGCTTCACTGTGATGAGCAGCTCCCGTGGCTAGCAGGGTGGATGGACACCTGCAGGTATCTCATACCTTTTCCCCATGCTCAGTCATGAAATAACAGAGGAGGCTACTCTGAAATGAGATGCAGCCTCTAGACAGCACAGCTGTGCCGTGCCATTGCCACTGGTTTCAATTCTTCAACCATTAATTGCAGCTTCAAAATCACTGGGGCAAAGATTTCCAGCAGCCCTGCACTGATAACTGACTCTAAACACAAATCCCTATGGCTCCTGCCAGAAATTGCCTGTATGAATCTGGAAGCTCCAAGACTGTAGCTTCTTTGAAGCACCTGGATTTCCTGCTGTGGAAATAAGAACTTGGATCTACCTTGAACCTCTATTAATGATGGCATCAAAGTTTATCTCTTCATGGCAAGAAGTACAATATGCTCTAGAGTTAGCTGCTCTGGAGCTGCTACACAGCAGCCCTGGGAAATTACCACTGCAGACACATTTTCATACTTTAGGCACACTTGTAAGAAGGACTAGGTTGAGGATTTAAATATTCTGGTAGCACTTTCACAGGGAAGATTTTCTCTGATTCTGCAGGCGCAGAACATACAGGCATGCTGAACCCAGGTCTTTAACAAATTCTGCCAACTTCTAACTGAACACTTGACTTGTTTACATCTATCCAAGATCACAAAAACTTGTCAGCATATCAGAAACATCAAAGTAACATCTGTTTTGCACAGAAATTGAAAGATGTAAGAAAAATAAGATCTTGTCCAATGCCAGTTGAGTTAGGATAAATATTCTTTAAAGCATCCATTGATTTCAGGTTACTTAGGGTTCAGCTAATCACTGAACGGATTTGTTTATGTTATATTTTACACAGCAATAGTTATAGAAATCTAGGTTACAAAAAATTATCTGCATTTTTGACATGAAAGACTGCACATAAAATGAAATAGACATTCTGTTTATTTTTGTGCATGTAATATTCTATGCCAGATTTAGGTTTTGCTATGTTTAAATACTGCATTTTGGATTCACTTTAAGCTGCCAGTGAAGGAAGGGGAGGAAGAGCAATACATCTCTGGCTTGATTTAGTCCTTCTATATTTTTAATACAGGTGCTGAAATAGGTGCTAATCCAAACCAAACCCATTTATTCCACATGAAACACATCAACTTGTGTAAATTAGTCAGCAACTTTGTGTTCTAATTGAATACACAGAGAAGTCTTCTGGGGCAGCATTACTTCTCTGCAGTACAGGTTTAGTGAAGCAAGGCAGCTTGTATTGAGCATTCTGGAACTGGGTCTCTGGGCTAACCATAACAGGAAATGATGGGATTTAATTAGAATTAAATGTTAATTACTCAATAATATTGAGGAAAAAATCATCTGTAGCACTTAAGCTTGTTAGTTATGTAAAAGTCATAAAGGAGGTATACTTATTAAGAGATTTAATTAAGTAAACAGGCCTTCATGCCAAAGTCAGCTTTCCAGTCTTATGGAGCAACAGCCCAATGATTCTGCTGGGTGTATTTAACTTGTTTATTGTTCAGTTTCAAGTCTCTGCTCAGCAAAGAAGTCAAGAATGTGCCTAAGCACCAAAGAGATTTGATCTCATTCATTAAGACTTAAATTTAGGTCCATGATAAATATCCTATGAAAGCAAGAACTAAATGGTACAACCAGTGTGGTGTTTAAGAGCTGTGCCTGCAATTCAGCCTTAATTTTAAGTTGCTTCATTCATATATATTTCAAATTGGTGAAAGAACATATTATCTAATAAAAAAAAACTATATAGCTTCACCCTTGCAGTGTCTGAGAACCTCATAATCTTGAATATATCTCTTAGGGAGTAGCATTAATTCTGTTGGAGAGCAAAGACAGTGCAGAGATGAAGTAAAGGTAAATGCATGTCTTGCTCATTTGGAAGAAGTCATACTTGAGTCTTACATGCCAAATGTCCTTCTAGAGGGTTTTGTAAAAGTTAAGAGCTGAGAAAGAAATTCACAAAAGCCATTATGTTAGTCAGCATGAGTGGCTAATGAAAGAATGACATTTACTGATTATACATTGAAATCCAGTTTCTGAGAAGACAATGCTACCATTGCCTTGATATACTTAATGAAACCAACTAAATTCTGCAGCCTTGAAGCAGTCAGAATATTTGACAGTGGCTGAGGTACTGTCATGGGAGACTGGATACAAACTGGGGATCTTTGAATTCAGGCAAGGGTAGGGATTTAAATTTCATTTAACTCCAGTGAGAATATAAGCATATGGTTAAAGGAATGAGGAAGATACACCTAACTCCACTTTCCTTCAGAAACTCACAGTTTCAAAGTGAGGTCGTACCAGGAATAAGGAAAGACTAGTATTTAAAACATAGAAGCTACCAGTTTTATGGAGATTTTTTGGGGGGCTATGGGTGGCAGCCAAAAGAGAAAAATTTGGGAACCTCACTAATAGAGGAAACACACACGGAGAAGTTCCAGTCTTGGAAAGCTAAAGAATTAGACAACAGTAGAGATTTTCGAATGCAAAATAATTGTTAAAAATTGCATTTTGTTAGTGTCGTCTTCAGTGAATATGAGCAGATTTTCCAGTTCTTGGTTTGCTAACCAAATCCCTGGTTGTTTCCAAGGTAATCTACAGAGATTAATCCATTGAAGAGAGTACCAAAATGAGACAAAAGCTAAATGCTGAGTACTTCAGACTACAATAAAAAGTCAGCATAGAAATTTTAATACCCTCCTGGTTTTCAGGAATGAAGAGAGGCAGTGAAAATATTGATTTTTACTGAGAGGTCCATTAAAAAAGGAGAGTATTACAATTCTAGTTTATATTTCCATACAGAAAAAAAGTGCCTCTTGGGGAGAGTAAATATGCCAAGGCTATTAAATAATAAAATTACAAGTTTTTATCCCTCAGAGAGTTTCACTACACAAAACAGAAGTTGAGTTTCACAATTCTTTCATCACTAAGACTCTTCTGTTTCAGAAGTGCAAGCATAATGTCTCTGCTTTGTATAAATTAGTGGGAAAAGGAAACAATACTAGCGTACCTGATTTTGCGTCTCAAATTAAGCTAAACCCTGTCACATGTTCTGTGTGGACAGTGCTACCTGTACATTACAAGATTCTGCATCTGTGGCTTAATCAGAAAAACTGGCTTAATACTGCCCTTATTTATATGAAGAATAACTTTTCAGCCCTGCTTCTATTATATTCAAGTTGACAGTGCTTATAGCTGCTTATTTTCCCTGAATGGTTAAAACATGTCAAGTGAATAAACATTCTATTGTTTCCTTTACAGTTATATCACAGGGAATAATAGACACAATTGGGGTACTTTTACTTATTTTTATATACCTCTTTTCATAGCTCTATGAAATCATGACTGTGTTTGCTTCAGCTTTTAAATAAATACACAGTACACCTTGAATACTAGTGATGCTGAGGATGTGCATCAGTGTTGCCACCAGCACAGTGTGCAGGTTTTTCAGGCACTTTGGTTCCTCTTCAGGATAGCCTCTCCCTCACCCACAAACTGATTTCTTCTACCAGACTAGACTGTCTTACTCTAGTCCTGCCATCCTACCACGTTAGAGCTCATTTTTCCAGTAAGTTCCTTTTAATTTTCAAAACATACACTACAGTGCAAAACTACTTGGAAATGTGTTCCAGTATGAAGGAAGAAGTTTTTTTAAAATCCCAGCATCCAAGCTGTTCTGTCACTTTTGCATTATTACTTGCAGTCAAAATAATTGAAACACAGTGTTGACATCTGTCTTTTTTATTGATGTGTTGAATGGATTTTTATGTTTTCTTCTACACATTCCATAGATTCTCACTCTTGCTTTCACTTGTGAAGCAGCAGAAAATACTTTGAATATTGGGAGGAATATTTGCTATGAATCCCCTAGAAAATTAATAACACCATGTGGGTTCTTTCATTTTCACTATACTTTGTCCTTATTTTCGTATTAGGAATATTCACACAAACTCCGAATGAGTATAAATAATTTAAATGATATCACTATCATGAATAATGCCATTGGGATAGAAAAAGGTATGACATCTGGAAGCCAGTATCAGTGGAATTATTATGGTAACTTTCCCTTTGGTGAAAGACTAAATACACCAAAAATATAACATCATGTTTATAAAATTCGCATACAAATAGGGGTGGGTGTGTGTAAACTGTGATGCTTAATAATCTCTCTTGATCTTTACTTTCACCTGTTTAACTAAAAATTGAAACCCGTATGCAAGATTAATTGAAAATAGCTTAGCTAAGTGAATCTTTTTAAACTACTATATTGTTTTCAATATTTTTCTTTGAAAATTTCACTAGTATTTCTACAAGGAAGTGATTGAAATTCACATCTTGAAGGTGGAAAGAGTGGAGATCAGAAAGGTTAAAAGCCTACCAGATGTAGTAGAGCTCATTGATGGACAACCTGGAATTGGAATCTATAGCTCATAATTGCTATCCCTGTACACAATTTTCTGCTGGAAGAGAGCTTCCTACCAGAAGAAAATCTCAAACCCCCCTCAAAATTTAGCCATCAATACCCCCCACCCTAAACTCCTATGACTCTCTAGAAATTTTTTCTAGTCCTAGACTTCATTCATCGTAAGTCTTTAAGAATGAACAATTGAAGGAGTTTGCAAAACAAGAATGGATCTTATCCCAGGACTTGAAATTAACAAATAAATACATGATAATAAATATTTATGTGAATTGCCCATAAGAATAATAAATTGTTATGAAGCTTGAGTTAAAAAAATAAGGAATAAGATGAAATGTGATCAGGAGATCTACCTGTTTGCCCTAGGACAAAAAAAAAAAAAAAAAAAAAAAAAAAAAAAAAAAAAAAAAAAAGACAGAAAAAGACAGACATATAGCTAAAAAAAGAAAGAACTGGATCAGGAAATAATGAGTTTGAATGAAATGCTGAAGATGAAGAGAGAAACTATATAATGAAAAAGTAAGCAGAAAACCCCTTAAAAGTTCTGTTGGATTCTAGTTTCCTCATAGGACCTGAATCAAATGTTTTTCAGCTTCCATCTCATTCACAGCAGTGAAATTTTTACAGGAAGTCTGTACTGCAAGAGTGATGCACCCATGCCTGACATGTGAAGGTAACACAGGTGTCTCCAGAATAAATGGTAAGATGTGGAAAATTCTGTGTGCTCATAGTGACTTCTAGTGATTATTTAGCATTGTCCTCCAGAGACCAAAGGGTACTTGGGCCTATTAAACACTTCACATTCACGGACTGACACTTTTTATTTGGTAGCACTCTTGAAATCCTCATGATATTTTCATGAATTACGGGTATCAAAGCTCTTAGAAGTGCATGCTACAGGTGTTGCCTTCAGAATATTTCACAGTACATCTTGCTGTCTTCCAGTTTCTCTTCTCCCATCCCTGAAATGATATTGTGAATACTCCCATAGTTTTCCTTTCATGTGCTGTGGAGAGGGAAGAGTAATGGTACTCCTGCTCAGTGCCACATGCTACACCATCAGTGCTCTAAACTATACACTTCTGGAGTGTAACATACTAAGTAAAGAAATTATTAAATGCAAATTGGGAAGTGTGGTAGAATCTAGTGTCTATACTGATGCTTATTCCATCTTAATAATCATTATTATTATGAAACCATTTTTTAGTTCAGTTTTAGTCTGAAAATATATTTATCTGGTGCTGCTCACTTCATCACATTTCTATGCTTCTCACATTTGCCACATCTGTCAGAATTCTATTCACATTTCCTGACATTTTCCATCATTATGTAATAAAGCCACTTCACTTTTAATGGGGATGTGATGAAAAATTGCACAGGAAATTAATTTAACTAATTTAGTAGTTTTAGCACTACAACCTAAGTCAGATTTGAACGACATATAGATTAAGGGGTTGGTTTTTGTATGATAATTTAACTATTTTAATAATTTCATAACCAATTTTGACATATCAAAAGGTCAAAAAATGTACTACTATATGCATTATAACATGGTCATGCCTTTCACGAAGTCCTGAAGTATAGATGGTAAAGAATAAAATAGTGCCTTTTTTAAGACATGCTAAGTAAATACACCTGTCACTACAGAATATCACTACTTGGAAGTATGCTACAGGTAATACCAACAGGTTTTCTGAATGAATCTGAGGTACTAATTCCTGTGATTATCTGATCAATATATTAGTGTAAATTTTGAACATTCAGATGTATTAATATGGTAAAGAGTTTAAAGAATTTACTCACATTTCACATGTACATCTTTGTTTAGAAAAATCAATATAAATTGAGAGCAGGTAAAGTTTTGTCAAATACTTCTAATTCTTTCTGCTACTTATTCAAGAAATACTGGCAGAACAGTACTTTTACTTTATGTGACCTTTCAGATATGAAATAGGGAAAAAAAAGAAATTGATAAGCATTCAAAAAATTTGTACTACTGTCATAAAAATTTCTTAATTTCAAAATTTAAATTGAAATTATGTAAATATATTGATCTTCTTGTGGTCATCATCAATGCTCTTTCATACAGTCCTTCTCCTATATACAGAAATAGATATTTCTATATGTCCATATTAGTACTGTATTTTAATTATTACATATGTAAAATGATATCAATTCACATATACATGTGGCATGTGTACACACACATTTATTTTCACAAAGAGAAACATTGAGCCACAGAAAGAGAGCAGGAAAGACAGAGCGTATTTGCATTGTGTGATGAAAAATTCAATTATGATAAAATGAGTGAAGTCGGGTATTTGTAAGATGTTTCAATGTGTTTAAAAAAATTAAATGCTTTTTTAAAAATCTTTGGTACATAAATGTGAACTAAAAAAAGCTTATGATGATAAAGCTACCAATTAATACACAGTAGTGCTCAAAATCAATATAATAATTGCCATGGCAGAGAAATCCTTGGATAAAATAAGGAAAATTAGAATGTGTTCAGTGTTTTGAAGGAATCATTTATGAGACTCCTCTATCTGGGTACTTACACATGGCAATTCACACACTCTGTATGTAAATCACTCACCTTATTTTACCTCTCTTCAAGACATTCCTTACCACAGGATGCAAGGGGCTCTTCCAGGACCTTTTACCTTCTGCAGGACCAGGAGACTTGAAAGGCAGCCTAAGTCAATAGGACCCACCTGTGATCTCAAAATCTTTGACTTGTATACTCAGTGCTTTAGCTCAGATTGAATTGTGCATGACAAGGGTTCTGATTCATGAGGAGCAGAACTTAGTAATATCTTTTATGGACAAGCAGGTCCCAGCAGCGGGAATATTGGACTAGAAATTAAAAGTCCGGGGTGTTTTTTTCCACATTTCCCACATCTGTCAGTTTTCTCATAATAAACTTCATCAGACCAGATGTAGAAAGACTTCCTTTAGCTTTGTACCACAGTTGATAAATGTGAACAGATACTTACAGTAATAAGTTAATATCATTCTAATATAACACATTAAATACATGGGGTTGAATCATGCCTTTCACTTCTCTACAGTCAGTTTTTTTCTTTCAAGAATTAAAATTATATATAGTATAAATCATGGTATAGATGTCTACTTTATAAGTATAAAGAGATAAGAAAATAATTCTAATTTGATATTTGCTTTGCCTTGTTTTTCTGTGAAATGGGATAGTAATATCCCCTTCCTGCTTTTCTTTGTCCATGCTAATCTATCTATGCAAACTACAATTTGACATTTACGGTAGCAGCATCCCACAAAAAGCAAGACTAACATCTCAAAAGTTATTGCAAGTCAGGTCTGCTCAGTATGTCATATTATATAAAAGTAAAACATAAAATCACAAATACTTCAAACTATTTTGTTTGCTATTTATTTTGTTCAGTCTATATTTTATTCACTATTTATTTTACGCATTATTACCAAATGATATGGGTCTTTATATAAAGTATTTCAACATTTTCACACTCAGAAAGAAAATTTGTGTAAATTATATTTAACAATATTAAGATCAGAATTTTGTTTATATTGACATTAATAGTTGGGCACTTGTGCCTATAATATTATTTTACACTATTTAATGCATTTTGCATAAATTACACAGATAAAATTAACATTACCTTACTGTTTAAGATACATGTTTTCTATGTCTGTAATGCGAAATCTTATGCAGACTACATCTTAAATTAAAAATAAATATGACTAAATCTAATGCCAGTGGTCTGAAATCCTCATTAGAAATGGAAAAAAGGGTGAGCCAGGAAGACATCCTTGCATCTTCCCATAGAGGGATTTCTAACTTAAGAAGAAATAAAGCAGAGACTTACAAGACAGATGAAGGCATTCAAAGATGAATGTAACTGATACATCCTCCACCTCACTCAGGTTAGTTCTTAACAGTGACTGCCAGGTACTGCTTTCAACATGTTGGGGAAAGGTTCTGCATTATGGTATTATAATTGTATATAGAACCAGCTGATAAAAGTGGTTGTGTATAAATTAAGGCAGCCTAAAGCTAGTTTTTTTCTGATTAAGCCATGAATGCAGAATTTTTTTTATGTGTGGATAACATTGTTCACACAGAGCAAGTGACATGCTTTAGCTTAAATTCACACTCGAAATCGGGTACATTCATATTGTTTGCTTTTTCCACTAATATATACAAGACAGAGACAATATGCTTTCACTTCTGAAACAGAAGAGCCTCACTGATGAAAGAAATGTGCAAATCAAACTTCTGGAACTGTTTTGTGTAGTGAAACTCTCTGAGGAATATTAACTTGTCTAGTAGTTTTATTATTTAATAGCCTTGGCATTCTGAGTCTTCCCAAGTGGCACTTTTTTTTTTTTTTTTTGGTATGGAAATATAAACTAAAATTGTAATACTCTCCCTTTTTTAATAGACCTCTCAGCAAAAATCAATATTTTCACTTCCTCTTTTTGTATAGTTATCTGACTGTACAATAAGTAACAAATCTAAGTGAAAGGCAAGAGGACGGGATCCTCTCCAAAGAAATTCAGTGACTCACAAGCAAAATTACTCAGTACTTTAAAGAGATACCTTGTTATCTTGTATTCTCATTAGCATTTATCTTAACTAATTGGACTTCAGGTTCTCCAGGGGCAGGGAATATTTTTGATTCATTGCGACAGAGGAGTATCCTGACCTCCCTTACTATACCTCAGTGCTGTATCAGTATATGTAACAGTGTAGTATATGTATACTCCATTGCAGCATATGTAACCTCAGCAAAAAACAGAGAGACATCTTGTAAATACTTTGTGTCTATTTATGTATATTATGAAAAATTTTCAAAGTGTTTTCTGATGATTACACTTTTAAAAAACCTCAAATTCCTCCAATTATCCTCACAAAGTTCTTTATGGCATTTTAATAGATATTACTGATACAAAAAATACCAAGAGTACTTATGATGCAAAACATACACTAAGCTTCCTTTAAAATACAAAGAAATAAATCCTTTTCATTATGAAATTCTTTGTCTTTATCTGCCTTTTAAGCTTTGTAACATCTAAGAACATCATTCTTGTCCCAGTCAATAAATTAAACTGCAGTAAATCTGCAGTTTAACTTCTTGGTAAATCTAAACTGCAGTCCTTTGCTGAGCCTACATAAGAAAATCAAGTTTCAGTCAGTCACTTAAGGTTTCCCTCCTCTGCCACCGTTGTTTTCCAAACAGATTTCCAATTACCTCAGTAATTGGGATTGAATCTGTTTTACACCATTTGCTTTCTTCATTTATCCTTTAATGTAAAATCACTATCTCATCTCTGAATATGTGTAATTACAATTGTTAAGTGTAGATAATATGCCACACATTCAAATCTACATCAGTATCACTGTGCCCATATGTTTAGCAAAACATCACTGATCAATAAGAGCCAGCAATCACTGTGAGAAAATCAGAGCTGTTTCACAGAGACAAGATTCAAGTACAGTTGGATATTTCCATGTTGTTATAACTTTTGATTATTGAAATTTACAAAATATCTTTACTTTTTTTCTCAAACTTAAAAACATTGAATAATTTAGAACAATTTAATAACATACTATAAGTGTTAGGATGTAGAGTCTTTGTTTATTGTATTTCAGCTGTATCTTTTGCCTTGTTTCCCAAACTCCCTAACCTGCTGAGTTAGGATTGCTTTATTTTGTCTTGTTTTCTTCCAAACTAGGTTAGCGTGTTTTTAAATTCATGGGGTGATTTACTGAGTATAACAAACTCTCTTCAGCTGACCATCAACTCATTCTGTTATGCTCAGAACTTTTCTTTCTGCGTTTAAAATTATGATTTAAAACAACTGAAATAGCTGCCTGTACTTCCCAGGGTCTTGAGATCCAGGAGCCTGTTTATATCCTTCTCCAAGTTTAGGTTTCTTTCTGTATCTAGAGGGAACATCTAAGACAGTTTTGACTTTGGAATGTTACCTAAAATTTCTGGTTGTTCGCAGATCTTAAAATTTCTTCCTAATGCTCTTTAAGAAAGAAATTACAACACTGAGAGGAATACTGAGCAAATTTTCCTGACCAAATGTGAAAAGAAAAGGCCCAGTTTTTTTCCTAATACTCTTCCCATGACCATCCTATCTTCTTTTCAATATCAAAATAAATGTTCCCTTCTTGGCAAATTGAACATATTGGTATTTTTTTTACTGATCTTTTCCACAATTTCCTCATTCCTCTAAAATGATAAGCTTGACGAAGCAACACATTTGCTTCTAAGGCCTGTTATTTGATGGCTTATCTTATTGGTTTTCCTATGGTTCCAAGTCAGATAGCTTTAGTGTCCCTTTTTAGAGTCACTGAACAACGTTCAGTAACAACCCAAATCAATATGAAGCTGGTAGGAATTATGGAACATTGGTATCTTAGGGCATCAAGGTGAAATCAGTGAAAAAATAATGATTTTGGCGACAATAAACCATGTGCTGTAGTGTAATAACCTTTTCTGCATACTCCAAACCGCAGTTGCCATGCAGGTACTGTTCTGTTGGGCAGATCCTGACCTCTGGTCTATAAGGACACTCCTACAAGTGCTGTCCTGAGCCCACCCCGAGATAATGGGAGTGACTTCAGCACTTGTATCCAAAGGGAAGGTAAAGAGCTCATATCCTAAAATAATTGTCAACAGCAGTCCCTCTCTCTCTTCTACAGCCAGATGAAGGCTGGACATTTGATGCATACATTTTAGATGAGTAACATTTTTAATGAAGCCCATGCAGAAAGCTAAATATTTATGGAAGTAATTTGATACTTCTGTCTACTGTTTTATCATATGTTTTAGTACTAACATGATATTTTATATTTCCAACTTGGTGATTCCACAAGCAAAACAGAGGTGCTTATTAGATGGAAGAAAATTAGTGCAAAATCTTTTAATCCTTCAGAATTTATATATTTAAGTTAATAATTTGTGGCTCCCTATTCTGAAAATCTGCATAAAAGATTCTTTTATTTTTTTTCCTACAGAGAAACATCTCTTTTCTCTTCAATGCAGTCCCAGCTCCATAAGCTTGATTAAAGATAGTATAAGGATTGTTCTTAAAAAAAAGATAATTTCAGAAAAAATCCAAAGCCAAAGCATTGAAGACTTATTTAATTCTGTTATAAACATTTTTAAAAACCCAAATCTGATGTTGAATTAAATCAATAGTTTTTGCTTCTCACTTATTTGGAACAACTAAGTTTTCATGGAATTGAGTGCTGTAACAGTATTTTTATTTATACTTTAAGTAACTATACTTTAATAAACTAAGCTTTATTAATTACATTTTTTCATTAACACTGTGCATTTCAACAAAATGCACATCAACGATAAAAAGAAGTTCAAGGAAACAGAACACTTATTTCCTCTTTTATATTTAAGTGAAATACAGCCTACTGAGACAGAAATGGAAGTAGGGGTTTTTTGTTGCTGCTTTCAGTCCTATCATATTTTTAGGGAACAGATACCCAAGATAATTATTTCTCATGTTCTGAATTTTGTTATTTTTGCTTCCAAAAACAAGTTCCAGGCTTAAATTTTAATCAAGACCATGGAGGGTTCAGTTCCTTCAATACAGATTCATCTTGAGAGACTCAAATTACTGCAATTTTAGTTGTGAGTATATTATGCCTACTACTATCATCTAGCTAGCAAGGAACAAAACCTTAAAAATAAGACCAACTGAATTTAATGTTTATCCCAAATCATAGTCAAGCAAGAGACACAACTCTATGCTAAACTGCTATCATCTGGACATTTCCCCTCAAGTCAGTGAGACATAAATGCTACAATTTAGATATGTACTAAAGTATCTCGTTAAATGAAAGCTTATATATATGTAAGGCATTTTTAGTGTATTAAAAATGTTTATACTTTACCACATTTAGCAACTGCAACCATCCTGATGTAATTAACTGAGAAAAAAATCTGACATCCTATGTTTTGAAATATTCTGTGATAAGCTTGCAAGTATTGAAGTGAATTATGTAATTTGTCTTTGGAAAGCGCTAGAGCTGACCAAGGGCAATTTAATTTAAGCATACATTAATATACTTTAAATTATCCTTGAACTCTAACTGCAACACTTTTAAGAATGCTTTTAGAATTTCATTATCAGTAAACAGGCAGGTGCAGTAGCAAGGGGGAAAGGCTGATTAATTCTATTGAATATGTGAGGAGTTAGCTTCCACTTGCAATTCACTGTGGTACAGAAAATGGCCACTCAAAATCCTGCTTTCTCCTTTCAGTTTCACACAGAGCTCTGAGAAATATTCAGCCAATCCAAAGATATAAACTAGTTAAATGCTGCTGGCTCAAAATATGATAAAAGTTTGGGCATTAAAACCCAAAGTGGGCACAATGATGTCAAAGCCAGACATGTAATTATATGTTTTCACAATGCATTGCAATTACTAAAAACACCCAAAGTTCTTGAAATTAGCTTGTGTTGTTAAAACATATCTGGTATCTAAGGAATCTATACTGAAATAAATAATTGTATATATTTTCCCATTTACTTAAATGGTTAATATAAATATCACCATCTACTGGCAGAACAAAATATGTAGCAGCGTTCACAAGCTTGTAGGATCAATAAAGGTAAATACACAAATTGATTCCAATTTACACAGCTCTTAAAAATCTGCAGAAATACTGTTAACTTCATGGTGCCTGACAACAGCCCAGATTGTTGTATAGAGTTAGAGGTGGCTTCCTGAGCAGCTTCACACACTTTAAAATTGATCCATGTGATAAAGATGCCTATCTTCAATAAAAAATGATCTTAATTTGAATTTGAATTAAACTGCATACTCACTATGGTCTCTGATCCATATGTAATGAACTTCAATTTATTGTTGTAGTTTGTGTTTATAGTGGCAGTGTTTGCAAAGTGTTTCTTGTATCAGTGTGAGCTTTTATTATTTTCTGGTTTGGTTTTTTTTATTAGAAAGTATACCTCTAATTTTCATTTTGAAATATTACTGAGAAAGTATTTCTCCTATTTTCTCAAAAGTGAGGCTGGTTGGCATTTTAATGGAAATAGTAGTAAAATGTTAATAGAGAGATAGCCTGGGCTTTTATTTGCCTTTTTGTATGAGTCTTTAATATTTTCTTTTGTGTGTTCAGGTTTTTTGAGTAATCCTGAAGGCTAAGTTTTAGTAATTTTGATAAAAGCTCAGAGTTTCTTGTTCTCAGTTGCCTTCAGGAACTGAAACTTTAAGTAAAAGATTAAATGGTATAAGACTTGTCATCAAATTTTAGAGTTTGCAAGACTCATATTGCAGAAATAAAATCTTGACCTGATTTGAGCTGAGACAAGTGAAATAGTTCTGAATAGAAAGATATTGAGAGGGAAAAAATATCAGAATATTACCACAGTTTGGATAACAGAAGATAAGAAAGAAACAAATGAAAAAAGCAAAATTGAGAACATAGCAACAAGGGAATGGAAATACTGTATGTGGAAAATAGAGATAACAAAGTATTTAGAGGAAACGATCAATAACCTAGCAGATATAAAAATGTCCTCGCCCAAAGAAAAAAAGATTAACCAGGGAGGGCAATCTCATGAAAGTCAGGGAAGAGCAGAGCATTGAGGTAAAAGTACTTATGGGCCCAGAAAGACTGGGAAGTAAAAATAAGCCAGAGGATTAGAAATTTGGCCAGAATTTACAGGTCTTTGACGATTTGAGTGAGATCCTTCTAAGTAGAGGAAACAGTTGGGAAGGTATATTTGAAATAATGTAGGAGAAAGACAATACTGCAGCTTGTTCAGTCATTATTATAGGCTGGGATCTTGCAACTGTTTTAATATCCTAAACTGATTGTTGCATCTCAGAAGACATCCCAGCAAAGAGTAGGAATTGCTGTTGCTGACTGTACCACCTGACACCACAGTGCTCATCAGGCAGATCTACTGGAAGATAGGTAGCCCAACAAAATCTGTGTTTTACACAGAACTAACATTATGAAGGAAGTTGGAAATACTTTCTTCAAGAACAGTAACACAAGCAAACAACTGCACTGTGGCATGGCCTGTAGGCAAGGAGTGAGCTGGAAGTAAAAGCCTTTGCAAATGTATGTGAAAACATAACAAGAGTTCAGAAAGGACGAGAGACTGAAAAATAAAAGTTGAGTTGTTTTTTATTCCTATATGCCATTAATCAACCTTAAATTGCAGGGCCACTTTTTCACAAAACCTTGCTTTAATGCTTTTAAACACAGAACACAGAGCCTACGTTCAGGGAAGATAATAAGCAGAGTGAAATGCCTATGGCTTGGAATTTGCCTTAAGGTGATATTGTAAGGCTTTGGTAGAGAGCAGATTTTTGCATCTCTAAGACCTCACTTATTTTTCTATGCAGTTGGATGTACAGTGTCCTCATCTGCTCCCTCAGCCCCCTGCCTCCACATCATTCTTTTGGTAAACATCTCTATTTTTTTTCTGCTTTAGCCAGAGAAGCATTTTGGAACAACACCAGGGTTTACAACAGGTTCTTCCTGAGAACTGCATTAGTATTAAATGGCCCAAGTTCAGGCTGTCTTGTGGGACTGACCAAGTCACCACTAGTCTTTTTGGTAACATTTCAGCAAATGGTTTCACAACACTCAATACAAATATAGAAAAAAATATTATCCTAATAAAAAAAAACAACAAACAAACAAACAAAAAAACTTTCACCCACATTTTATTTATTTTATTTTTTCCAAACCAATCAACTGTTCTATATTGCACAAAACTTTGAAAACTATCATCTATCAATTTGCTACTAATGCCATCTTGATTTTTATTTTTTTTTACACATCTTTCATTCTGGAATTAATCTACTCCTTTTCCAGAGAAAGAAAACTAAGCACAGAGGGGAGTTGTCCACATCTGATTTTTGCCTCGTCAGTAGGTTTGGACACAGCTTGCTTAAGCTATTTGGCTATTAGAATTTGATCCAAAACAAGGTAGTTAAGACATTTAGCTGTCTGACTTTATAGGTCAGTAATATAAGCAAGGATGTCACAGAGTGTCACCCTAGAATTCTGCTACAGAGAGTGGAGATAAATAAGCATTTGTAGAGTTCAATTCATCTGAACTGTTTTAGATTTCTGAGTCATGATTAGATGAATCGTGTCCCACAAGTGACTGTTTCTCTTCCCTGACTTACGAATTCACCCTGCTGTCTAGCTCAGACAAATGCATCCATATTAAGGAAGAATGTTTCAAGTTAGGTGAGATTAATCTCAGACATGGAGGTTAAAGATTAGGTTTTATAGTATAAAAGTGGTTTACAATGTAGTCAGGGATCATAGTATGACTTTCCAATGTATTTAGATGCCCTGGCACTTTTGAAAACCTCACCCGCTGTCTATCTACAAGCTTTGGTACTTAAATATTTCTACCAAGTTTTCCCATAGAAATTTCCCATGCAAATATTCTCCCAGAAAGGTTAAATGAAGTTTCTTATCCTTAAAACCAAACTAAAGGAAAAATCCTACCAGACACACAAAAAAATGTAAGAGTCCGAAGAGCTGTACTTCCATTTCTAGCCATATCATAAGATGTTCGTAATCTTTTAGGATCAAAGGGTTGTCCAAAAATCCAAAAGCTTTGAATTACTTTCTGATTGTAATCCTCTCTAAAACAAACTGAGAAATGTGCTCCATGATAAATTTTATTTTTTGTGCCTACAATTTTCCAATCCTAGAGCTAACCAATAGTCTTCCAAAATGTGTAAGAAGTGGGACAAAGGCAATATTATGTATTTCAGGTGATAACATATTTGCATTTTCTGATATAGCACAGAAATGCAAACAAACAAAAAAAATCTATTTTAGTTGCATAATAAATACGTTGTTTATTCCAAAAAGTGTGTTTCAGATGATAAAAATATTGCCTTGCAAGCCCATATCAATGCTTCTTTGAATAGCAGCATATGCATGCTGTATAATCAATCCTAAACATGTTTTGATAGCAATTAAAATACCTTTGTGGGTTGTGGGGGGGAGTGCTTCTTTGTTTTGTTTTTAAAGACTGAAATTTCTTGTAGTCTTGCCAGGAAAATATCCATAGTATGACTGAAAGATGCCTCATTTCCTTCGTACATCTGGCAAAAAAGCAGATAGATGAGTCAAGTGACTACCCTGCACTTTTCCTGATGCTGGGTTCTCTGGAAGCTCCTTAGATGCTGTAGACTTTGAGACTCCTTTACCAATATTAATCAACCAGCATGCTTATTGGAAGGCACAGAAAAGGCTACTCCAGATGTCTCTATTGATTCTAATATACAGTCATCATCATTTCTCATAACACAATGCCATTTTAAAAATGTTTTGTTCTCCATAAAGTTTAAAATTAAATTGTAAATGTGACATTGCTCTGCTCATTCGCCTAGCTGCAGTCATAGTTAATTTAACAGACAGTGTGTAATGGGAAATATTGGTAATGTCCAAACATTGACTGACATTACTGTCTGCTGTGTGTCATTAATACTCTTATTAATTGCTATGAGAGGTTGGCTGAATGGGCATTAATGGCCTTCAAAGATGTTGATTCTAAAGAAAAGGCTTCTTTTACACCATTTTTTCAACAGCAAATATGTATCTATGGAGCTGAACTACTGTAACTTATCTGCAAAGGAGAATAGCAGTTATCAAAAGTAACATATACCACTGTTAGACTGGGGGCTTTGACATGAAATTTTCTGTTTTTTAATGGGAATGACACCTATAAAACTTGTGATAGGACACAGACCCCATAAATTCTTAAGATAAGACTTTCAACATTTGACATCATTTTCTAGAAGAGCTTGGCTATTTCTGACAGATTCTCACAACACTTATGGATGTGCAGGTTATGATTTGCACAACATTAAAGAGCTCCTCTGTTATAAAAAGAATAAAGGGGTTGATGATTAATTACCAGTAGTCACCTGCTGTATTACTATCTGATGAGAACATTAACATGGAAATAATCACTGCAGTCTTCTGAATAAAGTAACCATAAAATGCATGAAATCAGTCATGCACAGAGTGAATCAGCAGTGGAAATATATGTGTATTGGCTCTGTGAGGCATGTGATCAAAGGATGATCTACACAGAGTCAGCAGCTCAGCAGAGCATGAAACATGGAAGACAGAAGAAGCCAAATGTGCACAGAGCTAAGAATGACTAAGGAGTTAAAACCTGTAGAGACAGAAAGCCAAATTGTACCATTCCCATAAAGGTGTAACCATCTGTCAATCGAGCTTTGTCTGCTGAGATTCCTTCAAAGACTTTAAAAACCAATCAAATAAAAATGGTAAAACTGAGCTAATGTGTTAATTGCTGTGGGAATAGAGGCTAAGGCTACAGTAATTGCAGAGAAAGATGAGAAGCAAATTTCGTAGCTGCGAGAACTCTGTGCAATCTTTTTCTTCAGTTCCAACTTGCTTAATAACTGAATACTGAAAGCTGGCCCTTAAGCTACAGAAAGTGGTTCTCTTGGCTGATACATTTCTCTCCAGTTGAGTTGCAAACTATTTAAAATTTGCCCTTTCTTCTGCACTATTATGTTTTCAGCCACATTTTGCACATGGGACAAAAGTAGCAACATCCACTCTCTTGAAAAGCAAGTTCATGTTACGAGCAAAGTCCAATGCTGTGAGTGCCACCCAGTTAATGGATATTCTGAATTCTATTTTCAGCTTTTGTGTAGAGGGTCATTACAGTATTGTTAATAATAGTTTTTAACTATTTAACTCGAAGCAAGAGCTGGATTCAGTTTTGACAGCAAATCTATGCTGAATTATGTCAGAGGAAAACAGATTGGGTAGGTCTCATTCAATTCCTGATGTCCAGATCCCCAGTTACTTACACAGGTTTGAGTTTTCAGCAGAGTTTAATTGACATTTGATAGAATTCTTGAGAGGTTTGCATCTTCTAAGATAGCAGAATTCATTCATGAAGTACTAAGGCACACACTTAAGTTTTAAACCTAGCCATCTTCAGCAGAGCAGTCCACTGATAACAGGATTTACGCTCATACGCAAAGTTAAACAAATGCTGAAATAACCCAAAAAAGAATTATACTACGAAGTTCTGACTGAAAACATGAAAAATAATTATAAATTTGTGGATAATTCTTGTACAACTATTTGCTTGATTTTCAAGACATTTAGGGCAAAACCCCTTAAAATCAGTGTGATATCACTGAGGAAAGTATTTAGTTAAAATTATTCGTTCATCGTGGTACTCTAAGATATCTTTGCAATTTAGACATTTGTCTCCAAACAAATATCTATATATTGATACTACATTCAATCTTTTCTTCACAGAACTCATCAAGTCTGTCAATCCTTAATACACACACATAACTATATACATAAATTTATATATATGTATAAACATCTGTTTTATCACGTTAACACAATATAACATAAATGTTGCCCAAGCACCCATCCATATGGGCCATCCCACCACCCTGTCTCCATAATAAAATGTAAGTACCAGAAGCCAAGGTATGTCTAAGCCACTGAAAGATAAAAGCTAAATCCTTCTTTAACAGAGGCAGAGGACAGTCATTCCCACTTTCAATGGAGACGCCAAAGCAGAAAAACCATAATATTTTACAGAAATAATTATAAAACCATAATAATATTACAGATATTAATCAAGCTATATATGAACAGAAGGATCTTGGACAGTTTCCTAGATAATAAGGTTTAAAACAGGGCAGGATCCCAATTTGCTTTGTCTTTAGCCATTTTGTTACAGAATTAAAAAAAAAAAAGAGTTTTGGGAGTCTGAAGATGAATACAGAGGTGGAAAGACTAGGTAAAGCAGGTGTTCTCACTACCTTTATCCATGATTTCTTTCAAAGAACAAAGCATTTGTTTTCAGAAAAAATGGAATTTGGTTTTCTTTTGATCCCTCCCCCAATATTTATAATTTTTTGTCTCAGATGTAGGTGGCATAAGCAGAAAGTTTGGAGATTTTCTGAATAAACTTGTCTTCACAAGAAAAAGGTAATTTTTCTGGCCAGAGTAGGACATCATCCTCTCAGCCCCTCTGCTGATAGAGCTTGTATGTCTGAAGTCCCGGAAGATTTGTTAATCTCCCATCAGCATGTTCTTATTCTTTTCAGGTTATTCTATATAAAAGGTATAAAACTGTGCAACTTGATGGGTCAGAGCTGACTCTGACTTCCACTCCAACGTTAAAACCGCATGCTAGATGAAATGTTAGACAAATTGTATGACCTGTGTTTGAGAGAAGAAATTGTGACATTAATGCAAACCATGAAATGAAAGTGATTACCAATTAAGAAGTAAATAAGATTGAGAGGGAGAAACAAAATCGATTAAAAATAATTCATCAAGAAAGAGTTTTAAAACTGGAAAGATTTCCTGTCTCAAAAGTTATCACCCAAAAAGTACAAAGTAATATTTAGGCAACACTTGCACACCAGATTAGAAGAATCATAGTATTAGAATAAATGTGCATTTATCTATCCCAGAATTCCAATTCTGCATAGAAATAAGTCCAAATGCTGACTTACAGACATAGGTATACTTTTGGTTTATGTCAGTCAGTTGAACCCAGTGAGTGGGATATTATCATCATGGCAAGCTCAGACAGTAATAATTAGAACTGAGAGTCTATATGGAAAATGATACAAGTATATTTAAAAATGTATTTTGATTTTACAGGGTTTATACCATTTAGAATTTTTGTTCTACTGCTATTTAGGCATTTACCTTTTTTCATGGAGAGGCATTAACAGAAAGATGCTCCTGTCCAAAGTTTGAATTCTGGATGTGAAAAATTTCAGCTTGCACAGTCAGTCATATAGCTGAAAGCTGATACTTTGTTACCTTCCACATACTATTGATTTTTCTCTCTTACAGACTGTCTTCTAACTAATTAATATATTTATCTAACTGATTTGCAACCATTTATTTCACTGCTTAGATAGCAGCACATAAATAGTTATGTCACAATAAATTGGACTTAACGTAAACTTAGAATTAAATGTGAACTGTTTACAGAATCAAAATTCAATAATTTTTCTTTGCCAATAATTTATGAGAAAAAAGCAGGCAGAATATCTAAATTAAGATTATTTTAATTAAAGATACTTGACCCAAAAAAGGTCAAGTTTTTGTGATCTACAAACAACTCAATAGAGAACTTACACTGCAATTCTGAATTACTTGAAGATTTACTCATCTGTTTGCAAATAGCATGGTACTAATAAAAATTCTAGTTATAAATATAAATTATTGTGCAGAACTTATTTTTCAGTCTTATAAGTAAACATAGTCTTATAAGTATATACAGTTTTATACATAAGTATACATATACACACACTAACATCTAGGAGGAAATGTATTTAGTGCTTTGGGAAGTAATTATGAGTACATATTTTCTCATATGAGATTTTAATTAAAACACCTTAATTTTTATAAATCTTTGGGGGAAAAGAAACTAATAAAATGGTGGTAACTTTTTTTTTTTTAATAGGATAAAGCTTTCAGAGCAAGTAAAAATCTCAAAGCTGAATTCTTCTCAGCATAGAAACCTGTTTTGGAAGGAAAATTCTAAAAACTGTATGAATTTCCAGAGCTGTGAAATTATGTGGGCTGGTATGAACTGGAGCACTTTTTTGTTTCCCAAATCAAATCGCAGAGGTAGATTATTGATTCATTTGTTTTACCATGAGCAGTGCTTCTTGGATCTTTCTATCCCAGGGAAAATATGAACTTAGTTAATTTCTATCAAAAAAACTAGAGCTGTGAGTGGATATACATTTTTCTAGCAATTCAGACTGTCAGTTTTAGCAAAGCAGAGAGAGGAAGCAGCAAGCTCATGTTCTGCCAAATGCACAACTGTAGCAAAGAAAAGAACATGTACAAATATATATGCATATATTGGGGTGGGTGCATCTTCAGAGATGTGGCTTTTACATAGCCAGCCTGAGGCACTTCAGTGGAACATCACTTTCACTTCCTAAAGCCCAAGAGGCTTTAAAGGTTCCCTAAATTAGGCAGCCAAAATCATTAATCTCCTTAGAAAAATTTGGCAAACCACTGAATTCCTATTGACACAAGAACTAGGAGGTAGCAGACTCAATTAACAAAACCATTTCTCTCCTCTGATGGCTTGCTCTTTCTCTCTGAAATCACTAGGGTAACACTGACTTTATTGCAGTCACAGAGAAGGAGCTAATGTTTCGGGATGGGAACAAACAGGTTTTGATAAAATAAGGACTGAGTCAAGCCTGAGTCCAAACGGGAAGTCATCCTGCTTGCAGGTTTGGGTGAGCTGCAGTTCTGCTCCTGATCCTGACACTGATAATCCAAAGCTAAGCAAGGCTGGCCCTGGCTGCAGCACTCAGGGCACTCAGACCCAGCAGTGAGAGAAGAAGAGGATCATGTCCTCACTTTCCTAGCCATATCTCTGCTGGGGTAGGAGGGGGTCACTAAAAGAAGCAAGGTCTTACAAGGGAGTGTGATGCCAATTAACTGAGATGAGACCATGTGGTCTCACCTCTGACTTTCTGTACCTTTAAGGTACAGCAGACAGCTGGATTAGTAATGGCTTTGTTAATTACCTTATGGAGAAGCAAATCAATGATTCTCATGTTCCTGTTGTTCACCAGATATTTTACAAAGATGCCCCCAAATAAAAAAAGAGATCCTAACTTTGTAGGTTTTAAGGAATGGTTGGACAAGAAAAATACAATTTGGTCTCCACAGACACATTCGGGGCATTTTTCACTCACAGTACAGCTGATTTTCACACCTATTTACTGGCAAACTGTGCTCTGCAAATAATCCCAGCAGGACAAGTAAGCTCCTATTTACTCTGCAAAAGCAAGGATGGCTGTGTTTGACCATTTTCATTCCATCACATCACCACTTTTATGGTCTATCACCTTCACAGCATTTTGCTTTCACATTATACCTCACTATCTCAAACAAAACTTGAAAAAATACTTAAGCCCTGGGACTCAATAAGGTTTCTATCCTATTTGACACATCATTAAATCAGGTAGACTGTTGTCTAATGGGTGTTTTCTCAAGACATATTTTCTTCACAACTTCCTTGTCTTCAACTCTTAAGCCCACCAAATGATTGAAGCATATTTAGCCATACTTTGTACACTGTACCTTTCTAAATCAAATAATGGGAAGAGAGAATAAATAAATGTAATGGAAGAAAAAAAATGCTGAAAAGAAAATTATTGAAAAATATTGAAAAGTTAATTGAAACCTTTTTTTTGCTAGAAAGAAACCTCATATGCATGCTTGTCCTAACTCACTCACTTTTCCTTGGTTATTTTTTCTTTGTCTGTTACTTTAGTTTACCAAAGCATCCCTGCAAATACTGAGGGATTAAATTCTGATTAAAATGTAGAGACATTGAAGATGGGGTTAAGTTAGATTCACTGCCTTTCCCCTGCCTAAATCTATATAAACCAGAAGAGTAGCACTCCCTGTGAGGGAACTCTGCCATGCTTAGCTTATTTAAGACTGATTATGTTTTTCAAACACAAGGGCTTTACAATGGTTTAGCAAACTGAAAGAGAACTGTTCATTATTATCAAGCTAGATATGGATTTTCTGTGTTGATAGTAGCTTTTCTCCTCTCCCAGTCAGGATCTGGAGAACACAGAGTGCTGCTGGTGGGCAACACAGCTATGACCTCTGCTTTATAATGGTAATGTAAAAATTAACAGATGTCCCTGTAAAAATTAACAGATGTAAAATTAGCTACCAGTGAGTTTTCTTTAATGAAGTAAAGTATGTCATATTTTAATCAAGAAAAATTAATAAAAATCAAGATTAAGTTGACAGAATTCCGTTAGGCAGTGTACTCTCATTGCAATCTGTGCATAATCAGTCCCTTAAACACTTCTCTAACACATGGAAACTAATACAGCAAAAATGTTCAAATAAAGAAGACTAATATTTGATTCAGAGTTCTATTGAACTTTCTTGTGTGGTTTTTCACACAAGGTCCCATGCTTTTAAAAGCAAACCTGAATTTCTGAAGCTGCCCAGAAGTAGTTTCTTCCTGATTTGTGATTAAGCTTCACCTCCATATTCATTGGACTGTGAGATAAAAGATTTTCAGCACCTCAGAAAATTAAGCTATGCATTTCAGCATGTATATAATATCAAATATTAGATAATCAATTAGGAAAATATATCCTTATCTCTTTTTGTATAATGGTGTCTGTATGTCATGGGTGTAAGGTATTTGTGAGCATCTGTATGTAATCAGCTTTTCCACCTGCAAAGTAGGGATAATTATTCTTTCTTTGCAAGTATCATGAGGTTTAGCTTAATAATTTCTGGCAATTGGTGTGAGATGCTCTTAATGAATAACTACATATTGTAAGTGGTAAGGTTAATTATCCCACTATGACAGAAATCAATCACCAGTAAATCCTTTTTATTGGATAATGAGGTAATCTTAATTTTTTTGATTTCACTAAAGTAGTCACATTGCTACCATATGTTGGAAATCTATGAGACTACAGTATAGATCACAGAATGTCCCTGTGCAGACTCCAAAGGACGGAAAGGAACAATAAAACAAATTATGCCAAGTTTTAATTTTTTTGTTGTTATGTTTCAATTTAAATCAATAATGTTACTCTAGAAGATAATTTGTTATCCTAACTAGGGCATAGAATAAGCCCATGACTCTCCTCATGAAGTGCTGTTGTAATGTTGAGTAATTAATGAAGTGCTATCTTGAAATAACAAAACAAATAAAAGTGATTTTATACCCACAAACTTTATACTTAATTACAACAGTATTTTGTCCATTGGAATGATTAAGATTCAGCATTTGCCAATTTTGGGTTTGACTCCATTAAGCATCACATTTGTCAGTGATTTTTAAGTAGACACGTAAGGACAGATATTTAAGTTAGTATCTGAGGAAGACAGCAAACCAGCACTGATTTGTGAGGCCAAAAACCTTGATACCTGAGTGTGTACATCTCTCCTACACAGGGAATATAAGGGCAGTCGTCTTTTATTCAAAATTCAATTTATTTATTCTACCACTCTCTGTTAATGACATGAAACATGCGACAGTATTGGGTGGTGTTTGTGGACAGCTGGATAGGCAAGCCTCTTCCAAGAGTGGAACACATACTTTCACAACATGGGAAATTCAAGCTTTCACATCATTAGTGGAGTTTTAGACCATATGCTGCTGAGCTCAAAGGTAGCCAGGATGAGCTTTCTGTGTCAAACTCATTATCTCTCAAAACAAATGTAGTCTCATGCTTTGTGAAAACAGGAGATGAAAGTCTCAGCTTTCAGTCAAAGTCTGGTTTGTTCATAATTAGGACCCATAACAGTGCAGAACACTGTCTTTTTTTTATCAACTTTTTTTCCTATTGTATCAAGGATCTTTCAAGTTCCTCTCCCATTCTTGACATTTTATTGCCAGAAGTTACATGAGTACAGCAGTTTTAAAAGGAAGGAGAAGTGTCACTGGGATGACATTTATCTGATTTGATTATATATTTGAATTTCTCCCTGCATTTTCTCAGCATAAAATAGTTAGTTAAAAATTAATAAAAATTTTAGATTTGCACTGTTAATTGAATGTTTTATAGGCAAATGCAATGACCTAGGAAATGAAGAAGGATTCTTCACTTCCAAAACCAGGCATTTCTTCCTCTGCAACTCTCCTTTTGCTTTCTACTCAATAACTTGTTTTTCTTGTTTATTGAGTCTGATCCTCCCTATGTTTCTTTGTATTAGTTTTCTCTCTTGCTTTATTAATTGCACTATATTAACTTCACAGCTAGGGTCAGTTCCACCTCAGAAGGCCAGGGACAAGCCTATCTCTGCAAACAGCATTCCCCACAGGAACCATAAGCAGTTTTCAAGACTGTGATTGTTTGTGTACAGAACTGAACAGCCAAATATTCCTTCCTGATAAATTCATGAGTTTTCTCTTTTCTTAATATAGCTGTTCTAATTCAGACTGCCATCCTTAACAGTGTAAGTCATCATTAATCACAGAAATAGGAATTTTCTCATACTATGACTAAGTGGGCAAGCATAATCTTCTCAGGATTTTGTCAGATAATTTTACTGTTTTGATAGCCCTGAAACTTTATAGAGCACTTTAAACTTTATTAAAAAATGATTTAACGAGACATAAACTTCTAAGTGTCTGAGCCATCAAAGAAAACAAGTCCTAGGAGCTGAAGTAGTTCAGTATTGTAAGAGAAGAATGATATATAATTAACTTCATATTCTGTGTCATACCATTCCTTCACAGGAAGCCTGGGACAGAGAATTGAATTTGACCTTCACAGACTCAGTCAAGGACCTGATGCCACTTGCTGGACATCTTCTAAATAAACATTTCTTTAATCCAGTCCAGACCATGTCCAGCATTTGCCAAGATTCTCAATTTCATGCATAAGCAAATTCTGTGCTAAACATGTATGGGCCAATTCCTTATGGTTAGCAGAGTCTGTGTAATTCTGTGTGACAAGAGATTTTAAAGCATATTGGCTTTTTTGTTCTTTAGAGGTATGGCTGTGAATAATTTAATTTGTGAATGTAAATGGAGGTGTTTGTCAAGGTTGTGTTTAACCAAGGTTGGATAATCTCCTCAAGCTTTTCTGTAATCAGTAGAAGGAGAATCTCCCCTGGAGGATGTCAAAATAGGCACTTTTCTCTGTGCTAAGCCTGCAAGGGGCCAGGGAAGGTTAGGTTTGCAAGGACATAGTAAATCTCATGAACAATTAAGACTAACTCTATGATGAACTCTAAAATGCCAAGACAGAGTTCTTCTCCTTGTCCATTATTTAGCTAGTGCAGTAGCAGAATTCCAAAGAAAAAGGGATGGATGCAGCTATAGCTATACTGCAACACAAATTCCTCTGTCTAAACCCAAACCTAAGCCTGATGTGAAGCCTCCCATGATGCAGAATGCCTTTAAATTTTTATAAAAGTGGTCTCTCTGAAAGTCAGAGAATGGTTTCTGCCTAAAAATTCCATATATCATATATGTATATATAATGTCTTTGTGTGTGTGATGCTTTTTTAACAAGCTTTTCTGTTTTTCTTGAATTCAACACCTTAAATAGGAAAAAGAAATTACCATTTCACCATGTGCATTTCCCATCTCTCATGAATCCTAAGCAATCGAAACTCATGTTGAAAAGTAAAAGGAACAAATGATTTTGCTTTGGTGTTTGCTAGAGTCCTCCATTGCAAATGCAATACGTAAGGCAAAGTTAGTGATACCAAGCTGTTAATATACTTCAGTTCATAACTGAAACATAAAAAAAGATATTTTTTATACAATAGCCAGTAAAACTTATCAGAGAAGAAGAGGGGCTGTGCATGATTCCAGCAAAGTAAAGGAGAGAGATGTTCTGTGCAAAAGAGGGACACATAATCTGCAGTGACTTCTGGAATCACTGTTTAAGAGTGAGCTGGAGTCACAGACTGGTGCTGGTGCAGTAAAGGACTGTGGCACTTGCTGTCTGCCTCCTGCCCAGTGGCACCTCAGCTCGTGCCACCCAAGAGATGAAACAGCAGAACACTCCCAGGGCTGATGTCAGGAGTCATGGCCAAAGATGCTTGTAAACGTGCCTGGAAGTGCTCATCTGATCACAATAGCTGCTTCCTCAGTTCCTGCGTCACGCTCAGGTTCCTTGGATGGAAAAGGATGACCTAAGCAGAGGTTGCCCTGGTTGCTATGAGTCTGGAAATCTGCTCAGTGTGTTGCAAAAGTGAGGAATCAAGTGTAGCTTGTTGGCTGGATCAGATCATGTAACAGTGAATCCTCTCTAGCAGTGAGAAGACTGGCAATATGTCTGGTGAAAGTTGTCTCTAATACCTCAGACCTAATAATTTAAATTCATATATGAAAGGGATCTCTGGTCATCTCCTGATCCAACCCTTCCACTCAGAGAAGCACTAGCCTCAAGGTTTGAGCAGTTTTCTCAGTGTTACCAACTCTGAGTCACATATGCACCATTTACAATTCATTCCACAGACAGAATGACTCTAGTAGAGATCTTTATTCAAGAGTCTCATTTCAGCCATCCATTCTTTGTATAGAAGTATATCTGCTTGAAGATCTAGCTTTTCAATCAATAAAGCAAAGAATTCTCTTGCTTCAAACTAGTAATTACAACCTTTCCACTACATAGATAAATATTTCAGAACTTTTATTTTTAAAACTATTTTACAGAAGCCCACCGTGTGACTAGTAAAAGAAAGGTAAAATTAACAAGGCTTTAAATAACATGGAGTGATCCTTAATTTATGGTTCACAAAAGTAGTTATCCTAACTGTGCTTGGATGATCAAGGCAGCTTTATACGTAGGATTTGGATAGTGAAAGGTAGTGAACAGGGTCACCACTTTGTCAGCATACTTCACTTGGTTTACATAAATTACATAAGCTTTACAGCTTCAACTTTATAATTTTAGAAATTGATAAAATCAATAAAATGTTAATTCGTTTTCTCCAAAAATCTCAGCTTTGTAAGAAATTATACAGTGAGTATCTTTAAATATAGAACATTAGGGAGAAAGATTACTCTCTGTCATAGAATCTCTTAAAAGCTTTGATCTAAAAGATCTTTGATTTTAAGGTTAAGGAAAAAAAAAAACAAGTTTGCAATGAAATGGTACCATTTTATGATCTCTGACACATAGCTGTTGTTTCATAGAGGATTTGTAGAGAAGAGAAAAATGCTTTAAAATGCCATCACTAACTGGCTTCTGAAAGAACATATATTTCACGTTTGAACAACAAAATTGTTTTTCCACATATAAACATTCATTTAAGTCCCACTCCCACACAGAACTGACTCCTCCAATAAAGAGTATGACTCACACAACTGCTGGTGAAAGATATTGACTTTTCTTTCCAGAACAAACATCAGACAAGCATCAGAAACTACAAAGTTATTAACTAAGATATATCACAAACTAGTATCCACAGACCTCAGAAAAGCTTCAGTTCAATTGTTACTGAGCTCTTCACATCCTTTCTGAGTGCAATACTGGGTTTTCTGTTTTTTTTTTTTTGTTTTGTTTTGTTTTGTTTTTTTTTGGTTTTTTTTGTTTTTTTTGTTATATTAAACCCATTAATGTCATTTGCTACCTCAAAAGTTGCATTTTAAATACCCAGTATTGACTCATCTAAAATCTGAATTTATCAGTTAAATGAAAATCAGACAAAAGCCATAAAATCTCTTTTTTTCTTAGGTAACTTCCAGAAACCTTTCTCTTACTTTTATTCTCTTTCATGGTTTCTGAGACAAGAGTATTTCTAGTGCTAATAGTTTTCATTCCCTGTATCACAGATATGTCCTTCCCTTGTCCTTCCCTTTTCCCACACTATTCTTCTCACCAGCTTTTCAAGCAGATACCTCGTCTTGAGCCTACCCCCAAAAGATCAAGATGCTGAGACACCTCTTCATATTCTCAAAACATCTTGACTCATATCCTCTGATTTACTCTGCTATCGCTCTGTCACAAATATTTGTATTGAAAGAAGCAGCATCAGAAGCAGCATGACCAGCAGATCACAGAAGGTGTCCGTTCTTGTGAGACCCTATTTGTACAGCCTGGAGAAAAGAAGGCTCCAGAGAGACCTTATGGCACTTTCCAGCACCTAAAGGGAGCTACAAGAGGGCTGGAGAAGGACTTTTGACAAGAGTATGCAGTGATAAGAGAAGGGGGAATGGCTTTAAACTGAAAGATGGCAAGATGAGATAAGATAGTAGGAAAAAAAATCTTTACTGTGACAGCAGTGAGGCACTTGCACAGGTTTCCCAGAAAAGCTGCCCCATTTCTGGAAGTGTTCAAGACCAGGCTGGATGATGAACCTGGTCTACTGAAAGGTGGCCCTGCCCGTGGAAAGGGGGTTGGAACCAGATGATTTTTAGGGTCCCTTCCAAAGAAAACATTCTATTATACTATGATTTCTGTAATTGATCTCATACATAATTAATCAGGAAACTGTGCATATCAAAGGGGTCTTTTTGCTTGTTAGGTACCAAAACTGATAAATTAGTGTTCAGTTGTAAGTGTTCAGGCAATGTTTCAGAGTAGGAATATATGTAGTTGTGCACAGTCACTTAACTGTATTTCCAGGAAAAACATTCCTAGAATGGTGCATTTGTGCTACAAACAAGTGAATTCATGCATGTGTCAGTACTGCTACTCTCATAGCCAGCCAGATCTGTATTTATACTGCCAAATGGGAAAAACATGTACAGTGATTTCCAGGCATGTAGAAACCCAGTCACAGGTGCTCTGAGGACTAGGAGAGCCACAGCTGTTAGTCTGTCAGGGGCAAGGTCTGTTAATGAAACTGAATTGCTTGCTTATGGCAAATAAGCCTTGCATGTGAATAAACTGACTGTGGTACAACAGTGGCTGAAAACCAACAATATGACAGAAAAAATGTTGGATATAAAACACTGACCTGGGGGACTCAGATGTAGAGTTATGCCTAATTAACGTGAGTAGAGTCAAACACACAATTCAAACAACAGCATCTGTTAGAAAACAAAGCCACTGAAAAAGCATTTGGTTTTACGCTGAGTTTTAGGAATCATTCACTTCAGGCAGGTTAACTGTGTTTGTTGTGTAACTCCCAGGCATTTTTCCATGCTTTGATAATAGCAAGGCATCTATGGGGCACTTAAATAGAGAATGCCTTGAAACAAAGGCATTTAAGTCCTTCCTGGAGAGCCAGCTGTGGTTATTCCTGAGGTTTTATCACAGAAGCTGAGATCAGAATAGGAAAAACTCATATTCCCCCTGAATCCTGCTGCTTCTTTTTTTTTTTTGCTAAGAGTTCTTTCATCTAAAATGGGAAAAGAACTGCAGTATCACAGTACATCTAACTGAGAGAATTATAAAGTTCAACTCATGCTTTGAAACTCCCACATTGGTGGTAGGAAATTCACTGCTCAGATTTTCATTCTCCTTTCTTTTACAATATTTTTTTCCTTTCTCACAGGTACATTGATGCCAACTCCTGCAAGTCAGATATCAGTCTCATAGCATGTAAGTTACTGACTCCCTGAGGCACAGTGGAGTCTCCCCTTTGGCTTCAGTGAGCTTCCAAACAAGTAAGAAACTTCCTCTTTGTGCCAGTTTCCTCTATTGAGGAATTAAAAAACAACACAGGAGAGAGAGGGAAGAGGCAGGGAACATGTGATGCTTTCCATCTTTTCCATCTGCACTCTTCTCACTACATTATTTATACTAATCTGAAAAATTTAAATAAGTAATATTCTCCCCTTTTATTTCTCTGTGATTGATGCTCAAGAACACTGCAGAAGCATATTTAATAACACTGAGTTATTAGATTTGGTTATACAAATCTGAATGATTGTATGTACTTAGATCCTAATTAACTCTTCATCCCTGGTTATGTAACTAGAAAGTGCCAGAAGACTACACTTGCTGTGTTACAGGAAAACCCAGTAAAAATATTGTGCAACTCATAGAGCAAATAATTTTTAGTCTCAATCATTAGTCTGAATAGAAGAATATCTTCAAACAAAACAAAACAGAAAAGCAGGGAAAGCTCATTAAACCTTCCTAGGACACTGATGTGTTATTTGCATGTAAAACAGTGTGATTTTGTAGCAATTTTTTTTTTCAAAAACATTAAGAGAGTACAACTTTTTCCTTCTTGTTTTTATTAAATAAGGTACTTTTTTTCTTTCCTCTCTGTTAGTCACAGAATTGGTCACAGATCTCCAACACAGATGTTCAATATTATATGCAAAATAATATAAAGACACTCAAAAATAAAATCTTAAAAGCAGAATTGTTTGGAACTATCATGTACTGAACAAAGGAGAATGAAGGACTGATATATTTATGAGTTTTTTCTTTATGATTTTTTTGTCCTGTCTTTTTTAAATGCAGTTTGAGGTCTTGGTCACTTTTCTTTAACCTCTTTTTACAAAACTCCAAAGTAATTTTGATTGCTGAATGTGATTATTCTCATCTGTCATTATTAAAGCAGTGTTTCACACTGTATTTTTCTCAGAAGTCTTTCCTCTCTTCTAGTTTAAGAAGACATCTGGAGCAAAAGTTTGAATATATTTGTATCATCCGCTTAATAAATATCCTAAGTCCCAGAGTTATAGGACCTGCAGAAAATCTAGACTCTAGTGATGTCATTTGCTTGCCAAAGTGTTGGCAGCACTTGGGCACACAAGCCACAACCACCAGACTGCACACAGTTAAAGGTATAAGCAGCGGTGGGAGAAGCTTCTACATGCAAGAAACACAGAGTCTGTGGAATTTATGATTCACTTATTCAGCATTACTTCAATAATTAACTCAGTTAACTAAAATATCACCAAATATCACAAGCTCGTTGGAGAAAATAGAAACCATGTTCCTTACACAGCAATTAACCCATGGAATTATTTCTTTCAGCTATGAGATATCTTTTCTGTGCTGGAAGATCTGAAGAGTATTCAGGACAGGAGATAGCTCTGTTGACTTTTCCTCTGAATTAAAGATCCCTTGTAAGAGAGCTACAAAATCCTTGAGTGTTGTCCCTTTAGCTATAGGTTATACATGATAGGAGATTTACAGAGGGTAAAAACACCTGCTAAATCAGACTAATGTAGCAAGATTGTAAGACTCCAGATCTGAGTTAGTTTTCATCTGAGAAAAAGAGACTCCAGATCTTAAGGTTACTTTTCATCCCAGCTCTGTAAAATTCTAACGCTTTGGGTTTTTTCCTGAAATTGTAGTTCTAAATAAATTTTCTTCAAAAGAAATTTTGAAGAAAGAAACTTTTAAGCATTTCATAGTCCTCTGAATCAAAATGAAGAAATTGTCCTGCTAAGTTTCATTTAAGATCAGGTTTAATATTAAGCTATATTTTGAGTATCACACTGCTAAAAGAAATATCTCTTCTGATGTTTCCAATATCCTACTTTTCATCTTTTCTAATACATACAGAGTTTTATTTCTCATTAAATGGTATTGAAGTTGTATTTCTGTCAGCAGGAGCTCTACAACATGCTCTTGAGAGATACAGAATTTCTGCTGGCCATACGGAATAAAAGAAAACAACACAGAAATATTGGAAAACACCCCAAAACTACAAGTGATTCACAGTTTTTTATAAGGCAGAGTACTGATAAGAAAATTCCATTTTAAAATTTTTGATGTTCCAAATTAAATACTTTACGGGAGTTAAAAAATGAAATATTCTTAGGCTTAAATGACCAGCAGATCACATTTCGATTTTTCTTGGACTTTCTTCCTCATTAACAAACTGAGTTTGAAAAAACTGCAGCTTCCTTTGGGTAAACAAACAAGCAAAAAGAAAATAAAAATCTGTTTGTGCTATTCAATTCCTTGCTAGTTACCTTGGTAGCATTTTACATCCATTTTGTGTTAACTAGCACAGGCTGGTAGAGGAGTGTATGTGAGTATATAACAATCTAGCTCTATTAATAAGCACATAAATTTAAGTAGGAATGCCAAGGAGCAATCTTCATTTCTTCAACAGGCTATTATATAGTGGAAATGTGTTTTCTAGCTGTTGTGCCTGTCTAGACTGCTATCAGCAGCTTGTATTTGTTATGAAAGCCTGCAGCTGGTCCATGCAAAGTTTGCTGTTTTGCAGCCCATCTGCTCAGAAGAGATCTGTAACACTGCCCAATTTGGAGTAACACTCCCTTATCATTGCTGTTGTAGTTCCTGAATAGAAATCTGAAATAATGATGATTGCTTTCTACTTTAGATCCCAGTATATTTTCTCCTGTCCAAGCAAATGGCTATCTGGCAGGTGAAAATGGAGGCCACTGAGAATCAAGCATAGCAGGCTGGGGAGTTGTATCCTTTTCTTTTGGCGGCTTGTTTGATCCCTGTAGTCTCACCAAAACTGTGATGCTGAATGTTCTTGGGAGATGAGAAGGTGGCAATGAAGATAAATCCAGTGTGAACAAATGGATGAGTTAAACTCAGGAGACAAAAATAGAAGTCTTTGCTTGGAACTACACACACTATACACAGCTAACATGCTTCTTCCTGAGCAAGACCTGAACTTGATCTTTAGGCAAAATTACAGTAAGCAAGCTCAGCACACTTTCTAGCAGTAGTCATTAGCTGTCTCATTAGTAAACGTTCAAGAAAACCCACATTCACGCTGTCCTTAATTTAAACTGACAGTAGAATTATTTTCAATTTTCTACCCACTATTTGATATTGTGAAAGGAAAAGTTTGACTTTGGCTCATTTTAAGTCTTTTCTGATATAAAAATACTGCCCCTTTCTGAGTTACCCAAATAAGAAAACTGGTTTATCTTGTTATAGATTTAGCTTGATGTTTTGGGATCTGAACTTACCCTTATTGATGTCAATCACTACTGATTTAAAAATGCAGCATGAATGATCATTGAATTTATAAAATTCTTGTTAGTAATGAAAAAGCTCTTCTTTTTCAGGTGCAGGTTCAGTAATGTGGCTCTGCAGTGGACCACCTGCTCTTACTCAAAGTCTTGCAGTGCTGATAGAGCCAGCAAAGATGGATCAGGAGGAATGGGCAGTGCCCCTTGGCAGAGTGTGGCACAGATGATTATTGGCTGCTTTGTATGCCACTGTGGCTTTCTCCTTGGTTTTCTCTCTTGCATGCTTAGCTGTGACTGCAAGCACCTGCTTCTGATTTCTTGTTCCTGTTATAATTTGATTTCTGCGATAAACCTCTCTTGCTTCTGATCACATTTCTACACAAATTCTTATCCTGGGAAAACTCTTGAACTTCTCTGTCCCATGACTGTGAATCCCTATCTCCAATTCTGCTTTTAGCCTTATAACCATCAGGACTAGTCATACAGGTTTCTAGCATGATGAACCTGATATAAACAGGTTGTGGTGTACAATTTAAAACCAGGAGAAGAAACCAGATCAACAACAGCAACAACAAAAAAAGAAAACACAAAAAACCAACAAACAAACAAACAAAAAACCAAAAAAACAAAGGAAAAAACCCAAGATATTTGAATTCCAGAAATATACTGTATACTAGCAATTGAATTATTTCATACTTGTAAACTCAGAATTCCTGAAATTTTAAATTGGAAAAAAAGCCCTTATGAACTATTACTATGTAGTGGTTGATACAGAACTTAAAGTAAGGTATCATTAGACCCTTTCTAAGATCAATCCAGTTTCCATGGCAAATATGTGTATTATTTTCTTAAGGATTGTATTTATAGAACAGATGGTCTATCTACATAGCATAGAATCTGACCTGGGTAAACTCTGCTCTCACATATGGTTTTTCTGGGGCCTTGTTGATGTAACCATCAGGGCTTTCTGCATGTGTATGTTTTCAAAGTGTCTGAGAAACAGCAAAAGATGAATTGTGACCCACAAAATTATTTCTTCCATAGCATGAAGCTAAATATGTATTTCATGCCCTAGAGCAAGATAGGAGGTTATGCAAAAATATATGAAAACATGTGTGCAGTGTGAGTAGCATTTAACTGTGTTGGAAGATCAATGCATCAAGCATGTCTAAGAGCAGAAACATATGGAATAGTTCCTTAGAAAAGAAAAAAGCTGTAGTCATCAAACCTTAGTAAAAACAGAACAGGGAACACAGCTGGCCTTCTTTCTGCTGCTTTGATTTACATTCATTGAAGGAAATAAAAGGGGGGAAAAAGACACACCCTCCTCTCTTCTAATAGAAGAACTTATGTTTTTTCTGCCTTTTGCTACTCTGTAGAAAAGGAATAAAGGAAGGGAAGGCATCTCAAAGACTTTCCTGTAATTTACATGCCCTACACAGGCAGTATCTGACCTTTAATATGGCTAGATGTGCATTGATTACGACTGAATCTCATTAAGACACAATCTACTGAGGGTGGTGCAAGAGAAAATATAATATTGATTAAAAAATAAAATAATCCTCCTCTCTCTCTCACCTTCCTGGCTGCCTTAGTTCATAATTAGCCTTCTCATCTAGCTATCCTCCTACACGTTATGTAGCTGTCAGTCTGACAGGAAGCCAGATCATAAGAATGTAATTAGAAATTTCAAATTAGCAGTCAAGCACAGACATGGGATGGATGAACCTGCATCATGCCCAGTATGTCATTTGACTGAAGTGTGATTGCAGTAATGTATTAAAGATTTTTATTTCAACATAAAAATATGAATGCATTTTTGCTTATGCTACAGTTTAGGAATTGCATCACATTTTTCTTACACAGGTTGACCATGAGAATCAGCTGATATGCATCATTTAAGGTCATTTTTGCCCTAAAATGTAAGACTGAAAGGATTATTTCTTTTTGCTGTAGGGACACTTAACAGAGAAAGCATTAAAAGGAGAACTTGGCCAAAACTCTCTCTGTGTAAGAACTGTAGAAAGGAATTGAATCAGAAAGAACAGAATTTACCTTTCCCTTCCTTTTCATGATCTTTTAGAAATGTACAGTACCATGATAAAGGTTCAGAAGAAATGAGACAATACCAGGCTATTCCCAAGCTAAATCCAGGCTTTCTAAAAAGTGACTGCAGCACTGACAGTGTTTAAATGAGTTTAGATTAGCTTTGCTCAAGTTTTATTTGAGACTAGCAGCATCTGTTTTGGGATTTACAAGATTTTCAAGTTCTAATATAATGATTATCATTGTGTTTATTCTGGTCCTAACTTAATTGTTGGCAATTTTTTTGGGGAGGGTTCTTCATGGAAAATACCCCAAAAAACAAACAAGCAGCAGATTTGTGTATCAGCAAGGTAATTTTCTTTCTGGTAGAAGAATTAATTTGAGCTGACCTATTAAAAACAATGCTGGTTTACTGTTTGGACTCTTCGTAATGATCGGTCACTGAGAAACGAGCCCAGAAAGCCACAGTAAGCAACTTCAGCTGGCGTGTACCACCACTGAGTCACTGAAGTGATGCTCTTCTGCTCTCTGCCAAGGTCTGGCTAAAGCTCAATATTCAATAAGTTTTATTTCTATTGACCATTTAAGAGATTGCTGTGTTTCTGTGTTCATAACCCAGAGTTTCCAAGGAGTTGTTCAGTGTTATGTGGTCTTCCTAAAAGGTTTCAATCAAAGCCAGCAGCTCACCTTGGTTCTGTCAGTAACAGAGAAACAGCAATCCACCTCTGAGGAAAAGGTACTGGAGAAAAATCAGAAACTAAACTGATAGAATCTGGGAGAGGAAATATGAGTTTCAGAGCTTCCACTGTGGGTTACACATTGCCCTGTGAAAAAAGAAGAAAAACCTCTTCACAAAGAACTTTGAGAAATGTAGTTTTTTCTCCCCATCCTCAGTTCTTATACTGTGGGGACTTCTGAAACCAGGAAAATGTAAACCCAAATAAAATTTTAGTAAAGAAAAGAAATCATGGAAAAGCAAGATCTTACTGTTACTTGATCAATAAAGTGTGATACACGGATTGAGAAGCAGTAGTAAATTTAAAGGTCTTTAGAGGAACACAAGGAATGTATTACTTGGAGTTTCATTTTACCTGGTCTGGTAATAAAACACACTGTTCTACCCATATCTAACTGAAATTCTGTTCAGATATTTGCAGTCATTACTCTGTTTTAAGCTTGTTTTCAAGAATACTTGAACTGATGTATGGCATTCTTTTAATTTAAATCAAAGAGGGCATTTTCTCTTTTACATTTTCCCCCATCACCACAAGGGTTCAGGAGTTCTATTGTCCTCTGTGTGGCATTTTAAGAGAAGAGCCTTGCCCCTAGGGTTTCTACTCCTACCTTGTACTGCAGACCATTTATTCAGACCCAGGCATTTAGAAGAGATAGTAGCTCTGGATTTGAGGGTGCTACTTCCAGACCTTTTCTCTTCCTTTAGTCAAAATTGCTGTGTCTTTCTTAAAATTGTGGTAAAGAGAGACATCAGCTAGGATCTCCTTTGAGAAGTAGATAAAATCCACTGGTAAATTCACACGAAAAAGTTCCTATGGACCATTCTATGCTCCAATCAAGAATGTTGTTAGCATGACATTAGAATAGCATTTTAAATTTTGAGGTTAGTGCATAACTTTCTTTATAGAAATTAGCAAAGAATAAAAAAACCTTATAGTTTCTTTTCCTTCTACTCTCACTTAGATCCAGAAAAACTGGAACACCAACTTTGGCAGGTATGAACAGAGTATAGTACACAGCATTGCAAATACTTTCTGGGAAAGTCCAATAGAAAAATATGCACTGGTAAGATCTGAGAACAGAAAAATATATTCTTAGTGCTGAAGAGTTAATTAATAAAATGATTATTTGGTTTCTGTGCAAAAGGTGACACAAATAACAAAAAAAAATATGAAAAAGTCAACTTCTGTATGTTGTAGTTTAATGTTGAGAATGAGAGTTAAAAAAGTAGAAATATCACTTCTCCCAAAGAGAATAAGCATTAAATTTAGTAAGCAGAAACATTACCCTAAGGAGAGATTGAAATTCCAAAATGAGTTATATATCAAACACAAACTAATGCCTTATGCTAGATTTTTTTAAGCAGAAGCAGAAAAAAAAAAAAGAACCCCAACATCAAAGAAAGGAGAAAAATGCTGATCTTAACACCCAAGTTTAATTATTTTTGAATTCTATATTCACAGTTTGCAGGACATTTGCCAAAACAGGAAACTCTTCTCTCTTTTCTTAATCTTGTTTTTGTTTGTTTGTTTCTTTTTATGAGGTTTTTAAAAGTGTTACACAGAGTTCCTATTTATTGTATGCAGTAATTTAAAAACAACATGTTTCCATATTCAGAAATGCTGATAGGCTTAAACCTTTTTACAAAAAAGGGTAAGATAGACAATATGAGATTTTGGTAGTTCAATTATTTCAAGAAAGTGTGTGCTAGTCAAATAATTTGATCTCTGGTTCAGTCTACTATTCTAAATATAGACTATATATACTTATCCATAGATATATAGGAATGAAAATGCGAATTTGGTATTTCTGGCACTAGCTAGGGTTTACACAGGATACCTCCTCACAGACTTAATTACCATCTCTAGTAATTTGTCAGCTTTTCAAACCTTTTAATTTAAAATTGTTTAGGTGCCAGCATCCTAGCTGGCTGATGTAGATTTACCGCTGTCTGAAACGTCAATAGTAGCAGCTCCTATTTTTGCAGATCTGATATCCTGCATCTCTGTAGCTCCCTGGACACACACTCTTTTTCTGACCAGCAGCATTTTCTGACTGCATTTCAGTATTTTCACCTTTGACCCTTCACCTTATTATCTGGAGTACCAACAACCAGAGAACACAGTGAACAGAGATGGCAAGGTGGGACCAGAAGAGAAGGTCTGATGCCCAGAGATTTTGTGTGGCACTGCCACAGCTGGTGAGACACTGTCATATTTCCTGGAAAAATCCCCTTGCCCAGGATTCTTCTCCTGGGCAGCTGAGAAGCCTCAGAGAAAAAGAAAACAATATTATCTCACTTGCTTCTCTTGTGTTTTGCTGCTTTGGAATGTGGTTTGGACATTGTTTACCAACAGGTGATTGTTCATTGGTTTCGTGTCAATTGTTTTTACTTATTGGCTAATTACAGCCCAGCTGTGTTGAGGCTCTGGAGAGAGTCACGAGTTTTTCATTAGTGTCTTTTAGCCTTCTATATTCTTTCTGTATTCTTTAGCATAGTTTAGTATAGCATTCTTGAATATAATATACATCATAAGATAATAAATTAGCCTTCTAAGAAGTCAGATTCATCATTCCTCCCTTCAACGGAAGTCTCAGAAAATACCACACCAGTGTTGGACACTGCAGGGACAAATTTGCAGGGCCAGTTTGAATGAGAGCTCCTGACACATCCTCCCAGTCTCCAATGCCTGGCGCCACTCCCTGAGGCTGGGACATAAGCCACTTTCCCTGTGGGAGAGACACCAAGTCACCAGCTGAAAGGTGCATAGGAGGAGGTGAGCAAACTGTCCACCATCAAGAAGGGATGGACAGGGGATTGAGGGATCCTTTGGCAGAACCTGAACCCCATACTGTGTGTAAGGAGCAACAGGTAGAAGCCGGTCCTGAGCAAGTAGAGGATGCAGGATGCCAGGAAGCAGAAAGCCAGAAGCTTGAAACTTTGGTGACAAAAGGAAAAGCTCTTTCCCCACTTTGCAGCTGTGCATGGACAGAGTAGATGCAAAGTGCTGACAAAAGAAAAGGAGGAACAAGTTTTTTTCACAGCACAGTAGGGAGATGTCTGAGCTTTGATCTGGATTTGGATCACATATTTTGAAAAAAGCTCTTCCAACATGAAGTGTTCTAATTGTTCTATTGATTCTAATCAATGATTCTATGACACCAGTATCTTTGAAATTTTTGAACTGCAGTCACAGATCAATATCCAGAACAATTTGAAGGAAGTGTATCCTACAAGCTGGATTTGACTGACTGCAGCAGCGTCAACATTCCTGGAAAATCTGGACTTGGTGTTTCTATACTGCACTGCCCACTTTTATTCCAGAAATTATCACGACTTCATCCACAGAGCTAAGCATTCCAATCTCATTTGCTGATGTTTCAGGACACGTCACCACACCAACAACTATATTATATCCTGCTCCCATTTTATGTTTAAGAACTATAAGCCTTTCTGTCATTATAATACTGTGAGGGTGGAGCAATAAACATGCTGTTTCTAGTTTTTATTATCAATGCTTCTTTTTTATAGAACAAGTAATTCTTTTCAAACAGTGCTCTGAATCTTCTTTCATTATGTGCCTTAAAACCAGTTATAATTATTGGAATTATCTGTACATCTTAAGCATCTTGGCCTCCACCATTGATGTTCATTCAGATTCCATGAGGGATCAGGAAGGAACAATTCACCTTTTCTTTCACCTGTGGAATAGTCTAATTTTGGAATATGTTAAAGTAATCTGAGTACATTAAATAGTAACCATGTCCCCATAATTAAAAATGAGCTTTTTGCTTATTGCCATACCCGTGATTCTTTGAGAATTCCTCCACAGGAGGTATAGTAGCTTCTGTCTTTTCCCATCTGAAGTTGTACATCACATATCCCCAGAGAACTTCTTTGTGTTACTAGAAAATGAGAAGGAAAATAAAGACATCTGGTTTATAGGATCTGGGGTTTGCCAGTTGGCCTATGAATCATCTGTTTTGGGAATGATATCAATCCATCTTTTTTGATACTCTAATAGTTTATGCCTGTTCAAATAAAGTCTTTAGAGAATTTAATCCTCATTTAATATGACAAGAATTCAGAATATACATGAAAACAATCAACTGCTTTAAGGAACTAAAACTTCTATTTTGATTTCATTATTCCTATTTAGTTTATTTATCTATTTGCTATTATGTAAATATTTTGTAACTACTAAAATATGCATCCAGAATACTTTTTTTTAAGGAAAATTTGCGTACAAATTAGCAAAAGATGGAAATGAACAAGAATGTTGCAATAAGTGAAATTTTTTTTTTAATTTTTTAACTTTCTGTTAAAGTCATACATTTGCACAAAACATTTTTATTTCTCATAAGCTGTATTTTAAAACAGAATACTATTCAACTTCAGAATTTCAATTAACTGAAGTAGTAAATTTTTTAAGGTTTAAACATTTTAGTTAACTTTTTACTAAAAATCAAAATATTTGCGGATCATTTTTTGCCTGAAATAGACACTTCACGTACTTTCAATAAACACATATCCCTGCTACTGAAATCGGACCATTTGTATGGTAAACAACATATTTCCAAGGAAATGAACAGATTTTTTATTTAAAGCAGCATATTTTTGGTAATTCCAATAGCTTTTATCCAGTCTCAATTATTTTTCAAAACCAATGCATTCCAATTTATATCAGGATTCTTTTTATCACGTTATTAATTTTTCAGTCTAATATATTCAACTAAACCAGTAGATATCGTGTGTAGAAATAAATAATTTCACATCAAAACCACTGAAAGTTAAATTTACTGAGTTCCTTTTAGAAAAATCCTTAGGTTAAAAAAGTCAGATGAAGTTTTATCTGTCTTAGAGTTACATTATTTTCAGAAGACCTTAAGTCATTTAAATGAACCCATATTTACTACTTGTAATAGTCATATTTATAATGCTTAAAAACATACACTGAAGAGTGGAATGGGAAAGAACTATCCTATTTAATAATAAAAAAAACCAAAAAACCCAAAAGAATGAAAGATTATTTAGTATTTTTTCCCTTTTAATTGTAGAATTATTAGATATCTTGAAATTAGCCATTAAAATTAGCAGGTAACAAGCATCATTCAGCTTGCACTGAGGGAGAGGCAGCAGTTTTCCAAGCAGCTACTTGGTTACTGCCAGCAGTAGTCTAATCACAGACTAATGGTACAAGATAATTCAGATCCAAAGGGTCTTCTGAAGGTCTCCAGCCTGGATGGAGTCTGACTTCTTGCTCAGTACAGGGTCTCCCATGAGATCTGGTGAGATTTCTCTGGGCTTTGTTTTGAAACACCTGCAAGAACAAAGACACCAATACCTGACTGGCCGACCTGTGCTACTGCTCAGCTTCCCTCATGGGGAAAATGTTCTCCTTACAGGCTCAGAGTGCCTCTCACATGTCTGTTTATGTCCATTGTCCTGGCCTGAACAGCTGAGAAGAGCTCAGCTTCATCTCCTCGATGATCAGTGATGTTTGTTTAGGAACTATTATGTCTATCCTGAGGCACCACTGTTCCAGACTGAAAAATCCCGTTTCCTCCAAGCCTCTCCTCACAGGGCAAGTGCTCCAAACCTCTAATTTTGGCTTGATTCTCTGCTCTCACTCTCCTAACTAAGCCTGCAAGAAGCTCACCCACTTTCCATATTGCACAGATTCATATGCAAAGCTGGAACACTGAATATATGTGGCTTCTACAAGCAATAGCTTTAAATCAGCCAAAATTATATAAAGAACTCTCTGGGCAAGAGATGAGGAAGGTTTAGAAAAAAAGAAAACAACTTTATTTAATGCCTGGAAGATTTAGATAAATAAAAGGAGTGCTTATGCACTACTCATTCAGCTAATTTACTCAGGTTTTCTGATTGACATACAGATTGGTGTTTGACCACACAAAGATAATTCATTGTTAACATATTTTTTAATCTCTGTTCTTGTTTTTACATTGCTGAAATATTTGTCTTTCCTCAGCTTTAATATGATCATCTGTTCTTCTTTCCTCTCTCTGACCTCCTCCTCCATTGTTTTTAATGTGTTCCCCCATTTTGCTTTGCACATTTTACAACAGGATCCTACTGTTTTCCTTTCCTGCTGAAAATCCCATATCTGCTCTGACAATGTTTCTTAGTCTTCAGATTTTTGACATTTCTGCTCCACCCAGTCTCACATTTTTTTCTCTGCAGCACCTCTTTTGTAGCTATATTTGTCACAGCTGGTATAAAATTTTGCTTTTATTTTTTCCAGTGACATTTTTCATATGTGTTTATTTTGTTCTGTTGTATTTAGCTGAAGACGAGGAAGGTAATATAAAATCAATCTCTACTCCTTTGCACACCTTTGTAAGATTATTACTAGCATCACTATTGCTAAACTAAGGAACTGCCATTGTGTGATTTCCTCTATGTGCTTTAAATTTTATAGATGTATATTTTGCATTCAATAAGATGCATATTTTGCATTCAAGTATTGCAATCTTCCTATGACTTTGATGTTTTTACCCTCAAAAATATCTGTCCTTACTCCTTATAATTTATAATTTTCTTATTTTTTCCTGTAAACAGTTGAAGTAGTAGACTGCTGTAGGCTCCTTATGTACTCTATTCTAATTCTGATTCTAATTCTAATTAATCCTAATTCTGATTCTGATTCTAATTCTATTCACACCTTTTAGCTACCTTCTTCAAACTGTGAAAATAAAAATATATTCATATTTCTAATCAGTTATCTGCTGATCATAGCTGTCTTTCCAAGCTATCCTTGTGTTGTTCTCTTGCATCTCTGGATTTTAAATTTATATGTCAATAGTAGTATGTCAATGTAATTGCATTCCTGAAACACATTACATACCTACTTTATATATGAAAACAGAACTAAACTGAAAATTAGTGGAGATATTAAAGTGAGATTTACTTTACAGGGATATCTCAAGGTGGAAGAGATTATACAATCACTTAATATTTGCAGATATATAAATTATTTTCACATTAGTCTGCTTTTCTTAACCAATTCACCAAGTGATGACTCAAATATAACTTTCCATGTTTTTCTGACATTTCCCTTTATAGATATTATAATTACAGTGATGATGAACAGTATTTTAAACATCTTTGGCTACAGTGAAGACATTATCCTTGTCAATTATCATCTATGTCTTGATTCTGCAAACACTTCAGCATGACAGTAGCTTACCCTGAGTAGTCCGATTTTTGTGCACACGAGTTGTTAATGTGAGATTTCCAGTTTTCAGAGCCAAAAAGCAATTTTACCACCACCTGACCTCTTGCTTTATACAGGCTGAGGACTTTATCTTGTCCAAAGACATTTGCATCAAGCAGATGCTTTTGCTACAGGTGAGGAGGCTTAGAATGGTAGTTACACACGCCTGCCCTGCATTTGTTACAAAGTAAAATTCTCCAGAACAGCTGTAGTGAGGACACTAGTTAGTTACCACAGTCAGTTTTTTACTCATAGCAATAACTGCTACTACAGAAATATGCTCCTTGCTTCTGAAGACAGTCCTGAACTCCTTATGTGAGGCAGATTCTGAGACAACACAGTACACAGAAGAAAAAGAAAAATGTTTTATTTTACTTTTATCAGATAAGTTTCAGTTTCCAGCCATTAGTTTCTGTTAGTTTGTTTGATTTTGTTGGTTGAGGGTTATTTTTGGTAGGTAGCAAGTCTTTCTCTTCTAGCACCATTTTGTGACATTTAGTATAACCAGATTCATTTAAAAGGGAATTAAAATCTTCAGTGCATTTCTTACTGTCATTCCTACTTTAAAAATATTTTTAATTTAGACTGATGCTGTTATTAACTGCAGAATTAATTCACTGATATTACGGAATGGCCTTTCCTTATATACCGGAGATCAAGAGTGAATCTTGGAATTATTTTCAGATATGGAAAAAGGCAGAAATTGAGAGCAGATTTTCTGGAGTTAGAAGTTCAGTGAATTCAGGGAACCACTATGATATTTTATTTTAATTCCAGTTCTTTAACATAATCACAAAAAAGCCACCTTATATTTTCAGGACAACAGAAAAGCAACTAGTTTATGATCAACTTTTTCCAAGTTTAATTAACCTGAGAAATAAAACTAAAATGTAACACATATTGAATTCCTTTCACCATGATTTTTACTGCTAAAGGTCATAGATAGAAGTTTGTCTCCTTTCAGAAATAGCTTCATTTCTTTTTAAATAAAACTATTTTATTAAACAACTGTAACCCAAGAAATATATCAGTTAATCAGATGTGAATATATTGTCAACATCCATCAGAGACAGATTAGTTATCTGTAACAAAATTTACAAAAGCCCAAGATTTCTAATCCATCACAATTGCTAAAAGCTTTTTAACTCGTGAAAATGTAGGGTTGTAAGATCTGTGCTCATAGGGGCGCCAAACGCAGGTAATTCTGTCTGAATATTTTACAGGTGCTAATCTGTGGTTGTAAGACATATGTCAAAAGGACTGGCATGTAAAAAATGGCATTGTTTCACCTGCATTTCCTTGTTGAAAATTCATAATAAATGTCAGTAGTGCTACAGCCTACAGTCACACAGCTTTAATATTCCAGATCATGACCATGAAGACATACTCATGAGTAAAAAAGAAAGGAAGAAAAAATAGAAAGTCTCATTTAAAATTTCTTCAGTGCAGGTTAGAATTTTAGAAATTAAAACCTGTCTTCTGTAAAATGCCATTAAAGAGTACAGATACAGAGTTTAATACGGAAAGAGAAAAATACAATAAACTGTGACTTCGCCAGAATAAGAAGGAACAATTTAATAACAAGGCTTTTATCACACTTGCTCAGAGTTTTTCTCCCTTTTTTGTTTTCAGTTCCATTCATGAAAACCCATAACTGAAAATGTATAATGAAGGTTAACATTGACATAACCCATGACAGCTACATAATTTTGAATAGTGAAGGGAATTGTGTTTGCTGGGGAATGAGACAAAATTGAGAAAGTTAACAAAGTTTAATTGGAAATATTTTTACTAAAGGGCAAGGATTCTCAAATTACTTGCATCTGGTTGGAAACATCTCCTTGCCTTTGAAATGGACACCCCTGATCCAGGAGAAGTGTAATAATTGCTGGTAATCTGTAAACAGTTCCATATCCCCATCCCTGGAAGTGTTCAAGGCCCGGCCGGATGGGACTTTGGGTAATCTGGCCTAGTGGAAGGTTCACCGCCCATGGCAGTGGGGTTGAAGCTAGATGATCGTCAAGATCTCTTCCAAATCAAACTATTTTATGATTCTATGATTCTTTTAGAGTATATCTGGAATTTTTACCTCTTCTATATTTCCTGATTCCCCTTCTCTTTTGAGGAGAGTTTTCTAAGAGAATTAAAGTTGCACCAAACTGTTTGGCTTTTCCTAAAAAAATAAATTTTATTTTTTAGGTTGGTTTTATTTTGACAACCTAGAAGAAAATATGGTCAGATTATTTCAATTTACAGTCGTGTTCTGATTTTTCTTTGATTCCAAATCTAAATGAAATATTCAAATATTTTTCTTCTCAGTGCAGCATAAAAACCCACAAGTGATCATGTACTCCAAGCCCCTAATATATTCAAGTGATCCTGGCTATGACAGATCTTCTTAGGGAAGATTCTTCTTATCATATGGAGTCAACAGACTTATTAATTACTTCATTTATTTATTACTTTATTTATTTATTTATTTATTACTTATCCAGAAACTGATAATAATGTGTGACAGTTATGATCTTGAAACATATGTATATATATATATATATATATCTAAATGGAAGTTAAAATAGATGACCTCCTGAGGCCCTATCCTACCTTCCTATGAGCTTAAAGTTTTTATTTTTTTAATATAAGAACATGCAGGGATACTATGTCACATTGCAAACATTTGCTTCCACTGAACACTTTTTTTACTTATTTCTGGAAATGCCCAGTATCTTATGGGACTGTACCTTTCTATCTCAAAATAATACCAATAAAACTCCTTCAAAATACATCACTTTCCTTGATGACATTTTTCTCTCATTTATTAAGGAGAAGAGCAACATGTTCTGAGATCTGTGCCATGAAAGAAGAAATTCTCTTTATTATAGCAGTACCTTTTGTTGAACTAGGATTCCCATCAGTTTACACTGGTGTGTTTGTTGTTTCACAGTTAATTCTGAAGTGTTATACTTCATACAAAACACGAAAGAGATTGAGAAAATTGTCTTCTGCAGAGGGATTGATTTTCTCTAATTTTCTTGACAGGATAGTTATTTGTTCTTCCATTCAATAGGAATACAGAAGTTTCAAGTCCATTCATTAATATTATCAAAGCACTAAAAAAGTAGGTGGCATCACACTTTTCTTATTTGTGATTCAGTCATTGGTATTTATTGTTGATGGCATAAGAATTTGGTGCTGTTTTCTATCTGTATACTGTACAGCTAAAACTCTGTTTAGTAGTGATTCTGATTTTCCTGGAACCTGGAAAATCCAATGTGTTGTCTTTGCATTTGCACACATACAACTAGTCTAACAAAGGGCAGACTGGACTGCTACTGAATCTATCAGCACTGGTGCCATGTGATACCAGAGCCAAGGTGCCATCAGAAATAGATTCTCTCCTTTCAACCCAAAAAAGAGGAGGTTGTCTATCCAATCGACATGCACTTCTTGTAGGAGTTGAGACCCTCAGAACAGGTTACTGTGTAAATCCCAATGAATGCAGGAATTTATATAAAACTACTGGACCTTATTTCTTCAGACTGGCAGCACAAAGGGAAGGTTTGGAAGTTTCAGAAACATAGTCCTCTATATATAAATAAAAAGATACAAAAAAGCTATTTACAGACATGGCACTATCAGCAAATTTTCATTAACATGCAGAACACTTCAGCATCAAATGTATCAGCATTGTTATCTAAAAGCTTGTACGATTCTCCTAGTAATGGATGACTGATAAGAACAGCTCCAGTTTCCAATTAAATCAATTACAAATCTTCTTCTAGCTTCAGTGGTATATGGATCATGTCCACAGTGCATCATGTAATGGAACATTTATTACAATTCCATACCCTTTGTTAAGTTCAAATATACGATTTACAAAAGTGCAAACTGCAGCAAAGTCTCCATCTTTGTCTCTCTAAAAATGTTAACAAATACCTTTAGGTACCCAACAGCTGCTCTAAGCTGAGTAAAATCCAGTTTCATACAATAAAAACTACTGACACTCATCTTCAGGTCTCCTGAGTATGAAACAAAAGTAAGTTTGTAAGAAAGAAAAGTAAGTAAGTAAGTAGCTCTGTAACTGCTAAGGTATCACTCAATTCTTAGTTGTAACATCTGTAAAAAAATAAAAATAAATGAATCTGCAAAATAGAGTGAAAAAAATAGCTCTCTTTTGAGAATACTGAGAAAATACTACGACAAAATAACGCAAAAGATAAATGTTTATACAGGTAAGGAAATCTATTAGAGGATAAAAGTCTTCTTGAGCTTCTAAAATGCACAGCTGGTTGCACTGCAACTGTGCATGGAGAATAGATCTTTGTCTTAGTTTACAAGATATCTGTATTACTATCAGATAGCTAAATTAGTTCTTAAAAATGAGGATGAAACTCCTCCTTTGTGTCATTTGTGAGCTAACCACCCAATACCTTGAGATTCCATAATAATGTATAAAGTTATTCCTGATGTACTCTAGAATGAAGAAATAGTCAAGGTAACGTATCTTGCAGAATTTCCATGGTTATGTTAAAAATGTAGGAGTTTTTTTGCAGGTAAATTAATTAATTCAATTCTATGTCATCAATTAGAAAAAACTTTCTCAATGTTGTTAGCTTTGCTCTCAAATACAGTTGGTTGAAAAATCCTTGGTGAAACAGCTTTGTATCAAAGTCAAATCTGTTAAAAATGAAACTGACTAACTTTGACTAGACAAAATTTTAATCTGAGGAAAGTTTAAAAGAATCATTTAAGCTTTTCAGTTTTTTTATTAAAGTACAGTAAGGACTTAGAGAGCACAGCAGCCTGTCTCAAACATTGTTTAGGCCACGGAAGGACTTTGCCATGAGATAAGTACACAATGAAGGAACAGAATGGTGTTAATTCCAGGCCCAGTAGAGCTGAGGTCTGGCACATCCTGGTAATGATCCAGACAAAAATTCCCACTGGCAAACTATGTAAGGAGGAAACTGCTCATACACATATCACAGTCAAAGAGAGATAACCCTAAATTATGGGACAGAGGGCATCTGTGGCCACCAGCCCATCGCAGAACTACATCCCCCCTGCAGTATGGCTCTGTGGGTAAGCCCCACAATGGAGATAAGATAAACCTGGCACTATTGTCTGGATGTTATCTCAGACTTAGGGGGAGGGGAACAAACCTGGGGGAGAAGAATGTATTGCTGATAATGGACACAAAGAATGTAGAATTTAAGAGTCATGAGGACAGTTAACTCAGCAACTGTGTTGAAATCAGCTTTGTTGGCTAAAATGTATAAGTAGGGAAAAATTTTGAATGACTTCAGGAGCCCCATAATCGAGAAGCCCAGGGTGAAGAAAGACAAAAAGGACACTGCTGTTTCCATAGACCGTGTGTATCTTCTGCTTTATCTTTCATTTTCTCTCCTCTATCTTTTATATTTCTTTCTCTCTCTCTCCATAAGATTCATTGCTAAATAAAATCTGTATTATTGACTTTGGCATATCATCTCATTTGCAATTTAATTCCAGCAGAAGCATTTCATTAGTCACATCTTAACAAATACAGACCAACTTTGGTAGGTTGACAAATACATTTAATTTTTATTGCTTAGTTGCATTTCAGCCTTTACAGCAATATTTGACCTTTTTTTGCAACTATATGTATACAATATTATATAGAATACAGACTACTACTATAATGTAGCCTGATACCAAACTAGAATTATTGACTTTATTGAAGTGAAAAGAAAACAAAATTCAAAAGTCTCAAGTGGAACCAAATTGCAGAGAAATCTGCTAAGAACTTCACCTTGTATGAAAACATCCCATTCTTCCATTATATAAAAATTCCAAATGCCACCAGTCTTGGTAGAGCTTTCATGAAACTCATTATGTGACTGAGTTCACAGCATGGTTTCTGTGATTCTTTTAAGTGTAAAATAATGCAAAGGATTTGACAAAATAAAACATTGTGCTATTCTTGAATTAATTTACATGATCTTAAGTCACTAATAAGTGAGATTACAAACAGTCAAGGATTAGGACCCAAAGAAAACACAATACCAATGTCTTTAAAATAACTGGTGAAGATGCTTGTTTTCAGAAATACAATAATTGAATTGTTGAGACTGGCAAAGACTTGAAATTTTTGGAGCTTTTTTTTTGGCTTTTAGTGGAAACAAATATATCAGCAAAGAAAACAGAGCTTGGCTACCAGGCAGCAGCAGTGTCACTTACTCGTATTGGTGCAGCTCTTGCACTGCCCTCTACATGACAAATCACAGCTTGAGAAAAATGTTAAGAGCTTCTAACAAACAAGGTTTCTACCTATGTAAGAAAGTTTGTATTCATGAATGCCTACCAACTGCTACACTGCCTTAAGTGTGCTACTGAAATACAAGTGTAGCTCCTCCAACAGGAACCCCTTCATATTCTCCACGCCTGCTCTGGGGTGTTACTCGAGGCAGAGAAAAGGGGAATGATGAGGAGCTTCAGTTAAAATATGCACTCTTTTTTTGAATTAAAGTGCTGCTGTAAACACGTCCTCTACTTCTGGGACAGGTACAATCCAGACAAAATTCAGCAGTGATTTGCAACAAAGTTAAGGGTATGGTCAGATCTTTTGTCTCTCAGCATACACACTAGAAGAGGACTGTGCAGAAATGGGGAGTTAAGTTCAAGTGCTACCAGAGAAAAAACCATATCAGCTTTCCTGCATATCTAATGCCCAGCTCCAAGCATATAAAAGGCTTTCTGCATTTCTCTCTGCTTGCTGAATCATTTACTGCTGAAATATGTTTCTGAGAGCTCAACAGCATTGAGCATGGTGAGATAAGGTATGACAATGACAGAATATCTATCAGCAATTGATGGAGCAGTGAACTGGCTGAATTCCAACAATTCTAGGATTTTAGGAATAGCCTTGAAGTGTATCTGTCACACCACACTGGGATGATAGCATCTGTCACACCACACTGGGATGATAGTTTCTTCTGCTGTCTAACCCAGATAGATGTGGAATAAAGAAAAGCTTTAAGTTTATTTACAGCAAGTATATAAAATATTAAAATGCTAGGTTGTGTTAAGTAAAAAATAAATTATTTTCCTCATGGCAGGTGTTTTCATGCTGCCCAACTCATTAAAACTTCAACAGTCCTGTTGTAGTGTGTTCTGTTAGTTTGTTTAATTGCTCCCCCATTTTCTGTGTTGCTCCCCCATTTTCTGTATTGGTTCTGCCCTCCCAGTTTTCCCGCCTTAGCTTTGTCAGTTATTATGTTCCCATAGCCACTCCCGCCATGGTATTGTCTGTCATTTGGTTACCTCGGTTACTCCCGCCTCAGTTTATGTCAATCCTCTCTGTTATATGATTTCCCCTCCCCTGTGTTTCCTTATATGTGAATTTGTTCTCCTCCCTGGGCCCAGATTTGATTGGCTGTGGCTCCGGGGCCCCTCCTTTACATTGTTTCTATTGGGTTTTCTCTCATGCCCGTTATCCTAAGTTCACTCCCCTACCTTCCCCTATTGGTCCTTTGTAAACCCCTCCCTGAGATCCCTCCTCCCCTTTATAACCCTGATGCGCCCTTTGTTCTTGGTCACTCTCTGGCAGACATGTTAGATGCAACGCCTGGGTGTCTGTCACTCCCTGGTTGACAATAAATCTGCCAAGTCCCCAGTGAGTGTCCAGACTCTTTACTCTTGTCGGCCAGCAGCGATTCCGTCCGCTGTGAGCACAGCCCGAAGCCTTCTCACGCCGAGGGGTGCTCACACATTTGCAGTTGGGTGTTGGCCGCCCTTCTGCCCGCCGGACACCTGACTTTAAGGCCACACCTCGCTGCACAGTCCCTAGGAAAATTTAGTGTATTTCTTTCCAATTGTATCAACAGGTATTGAAAACTTGCAGATCATTCACTGAAAACTTGTTTCAGAGGAGATGGGTAGTTAAATATAGATTTTTTTTCCTGGTCTGTAGAGAATGCATATTAGCATTTTACAATATACACATAATTTTAAGAATGTTGTACAAATATCTTTGCAAAGGCTGCACCATCTGGTAAAGTCAACCCTAATTTTCTTCACTTTATTATCAATATATATGCATAAATGCAATTTAAAAAATGTAACTATATAAATATGCATAGTTTAGAGATTGCTTAATTGCTACAAAGAAAGAAGGATTTCTAGAAAAACTTTAAGATAAATTAAAACAAATCTTTTCAGTTTATAGATATATTACCAGGGATGCTGATAAAAATTTGAATTATTCATAACTCAGAATGGTGAGAGGGCAGCTACAAATACCTGAAGGAATATCTACATAAAGCAGATAGTTTTGGGGTGTGCACACTTCAGAATGACATTACCAAGAATCTTTGTTTTGAATTGTGAATTGTCAATGATATTATATTTGGTGTAGGAGAATCTGGAAGTGTTTCTCCTGAAGAAAAAGTTTAACTCGAATAAGAGGGAAAAAGTGGTGTTTCTGTCACTTTCACAGATAAAAGTTCATGAAGACATTCATAGAAAGGAAATCTTGGGGTAAGACCTCATCGCAAGATAGACAAGATGATATAGCAAAAGGTCATATCAAAAATAATATCAATTCAATATCAATATCCAGTGATATCCTAAGTAATCCTGCTATGATCAACTATTTAAATACTTTTTCCATTTAATATTTCACTTAATCATTTGTTTTCTGAAAAACACTTATATAATGAAAAAAAGAAAGCCCACCTTTGTCCCAACACATAAATAAAATGCCTTGGAAAATTAATTTTAAAAACTAACTGTCCCAAAAGAACATTTTTTTATAATTTTATTGATAATATTTTGTTGTCTTGGTTCAGAATTTTTTTTTGTTTCAAACCTCATGTTTAATAAAACACATTCTAAAATATTAGGCTATAATATTTTCTATTAAAGTTGAATGAAAAATAGAATGTGCTGAAATTCTGATTTTTTAAAGTAACTTTTTTTTTTCTTGTATTGTGATATGGTTAATCATTTCAGGTTTGCACTCAAATAATTTCTTTAGTCCTCAATATTTTCAGAGGACAATAATTTTTTAAATCGAGTTCAATATATGTTTTAGCTTTATAGGGACCACCACCTCAAAGGATAAATTAGAGTGTGCTAAGATTAGGGAGGCAAAGCTTTTCTCCCAAGGCACTACAACATAAACTGCTCTGGTAGAAGGAGGCAAATGACAAAAAAACCTCTCTGTTGCAGATGATGATGTCATGGCAGTGGAAAAAAGTTTCAGACACCTTTTAAAGAGACAGAAGCATGGCTAGGGTTTTTAGTCTGCAGAGAGTTGTGAGTTTGCTCTCTGAGGAGGGCAGTGTTCACTCTGCATGGAAATGAGGGGATCAGTTCTAGTGGACACAATGGAAATAATTTCCTTCCCTTTCCTACCACAGTCTCCTGGTGAGGTCAAAAGGAGAACAGCTTGGTCAAAAGCTTAGCTCTGTGTCAGTTCATTCCTACACTTAGTGTGTATACTTCTACTTCCTAATAAATCAAATTTCTGTTTTAAAAGAGTATATGATAAAATGTGTCACATTACCCATTTCTTTAAACTTGTTTGTTTGTGGTAATCTCAAGATTGTCAAAATTTCTGTTGTTCTGGATAAAAATCATAGATTCTCTTCCTTGTATAGCCAACTATCTGGCTTTATTCTGGTCAATAGAGTTATTCTAATTTACAATAATGAGTATTTATATATAAAAAAATATTTTTACAGGAGCTCCACCTAAGTAAGGTGGATATTCTTCTCACCTAACTGCCCACATCTATTTCCATTAATTTATATCCTTGCAGCTAGCCCTAGGCTCCCTTTTTAAAGAAGAGAAGAAAACCAGCCCTTTCAGAACACAATCCGTCTAATTTGGGCTTCAATAATTGCCTTAAAGTGAGGCCAATGATGCTCTAGAAATTTTTGTGAGACAAATCTAGGAAAAGCACCTTAGATAGTCATCCACAGTGTACATGTCTTCTTTTGTTAGATTTCCTTCTGTTCATACATAGCTGTATAACAGAGATATTTAATATGCATGTAGCAGGGAACCTATTGGATATTTGCAAAAAGACAAAAATAAATAGCTTATCTTTCTTACAAGTGTTGGAAAAAACAGAAGTGCTATGGTGAGAAATCAATGCTATTTTCAGTAGACCAATGAGTTTTTAATCCATCTGCTTATCACTTGAGCTTTACATTTTGATCACGTGCAATAAAGGGCCAGAACTAAACAACCTTTCAGTTCAGGACTTGTCTTGCCCTCAATTTTGTATTACTTTATCATCATGGATAGCATTTGCAAGTGTAAGGCACAGGGGTTCTGTTGTACTAAATCTTTGAAAGACTGCTGCTTCCTTAGAAGGTATTGAGAAAAGAATGTATTTATTTTTTATATCACTTACTTAAAATGCAGAAGGTCACTCCCATGTCTCATTGATTATGCCAGGTGTAACCAAATCTAATATTTTTACCTTTACTATAGAAGAGTCTATGTTTTGTTCCAGTGCCTATTCCTTAAGAAAGGTCAGTTATGTGGAGAATAAAATTGATATTTATGCCTAGAGATGGTGCAGAAGTAAACAAGTAAACATACTATCCTGATTCTGACTGCAATAGATTGTGTTCAGTTATAGTTTAAACTAAATTTAGAAGTGTAAAATCTCATCTATTTGAGAAGAATGAAGGAGGGTGAAATCATGTGGCATTCCTAATAAGAAAATTTAAAATTAAAAAGGAAAAATAATCTTTCTAAAGTACATTTAAAATATCCACCCATATCTTTATTGGTCTGTATAGCCATGTTTCTGTTTGAGACTTTGTAATTCATCACGATGGATGAACAAGTCGATGTGATTCAAAGAAATCTACAAAGGCAACATTTTCAGATTTGTTCTACTTTATTTTAAGAACAAAACTAACTGATAAAAAGCACCAAAAGGATCATTTTTTCAGAAGTGTAAAGTAACAGTAAATAATAGATTACAAGAGAGCACATTGTTGCTATTGACTGGTTTTGATTGTCATCTTTGTAAGTTTATGCACCAAGAAAACAACTATTTGATGAATTCTTATTGGAGCATATATATTAATGTATTAATGTATATTAGACATTAAATTAAAGTTATATTATCACCTTTATTCTTCACACATTGAATCTCATATGACTTCCAAAGAGGATACCTTTAAATGTACTGTATCTAAATGGCAATAAAATATTAAAGATTAAATTACTGTTGTAGCTATGGCTATTAACAAAAAAACATAATTGCATGCCTTTATTATAATTGGGTGTGTCAAAAGCTGAATAGATTGCTTCCATACAGAGTAATATAAGTTCTATGTAGTCATATGCACAAATTTTAGCAGTAGATTTCACAGTAGTAAGGGACACTAACAAAAGCAAGTTTAAAATTTTTTTACTTGATTACTCAGATTTTGTGTGTATTCTATGATGAATTTCTTCATTAGTTCTTTTTTCCAGCTGGTCCTTCTTATTCATTAAAGAAGGGAAGATGTAGAAAATTTTGTCTAATTGTTAGCAAAATTTATTTTAGTTGTCTTCAGTAGAATTTTGTTGGTTTTCATCCAGAAAAACCTGCCCACAAAATGAGACAGTTGCACCATAACACAAAGTACTTTTCTTGAGAAAGTAACTTCAAATAATTTTTAATCTGGTATGTCCTAACATTATCTTTCCTTAGTATAATAGGGACAAGTAAAATGAAGTCAGATCTTGTTTGCAAATGGATGTATATTATGTCAGAGTAGCTCAGTCCATTGTATCTGTTCTGTGACAGTGTCCTGGTTCCAGGCAGGACAGGGTTAATTTTTCTGCGGTAGCCAGGAGGGGCCATGTCCAGTGCCTGGCTGTTATCCTATACCACCTCATGTCATTGCCAGCAGTGGTAGGAAGGGGCTGGGCTCTCTTCTGAGGAGATGGGGTTCCTTCCAATTGATAAAACCTGGCAGATGGAGTGGTCCAGTATTAGTCTATTGTCAGGGGCTTTCTGTGTAGATAGTCCCTTTTTTCTGACACATTTTTTTATTAATATTGTTGCTGTTATTCTTTGTTTGCTTACCTTATTGCTGTTTCCAGTAATTTTTTCTTATCCAAAACTGTAATCTTTGCCTTTTTCAGCTCCAGTTGGAGGGGGCAGGAAGACAATGTGGAACATGGCTTTCTTAGTGGTTGTACTAAATTGGACAAAAATTTAAATTTATAATTTAAAAATGTTAGACTATGCTGCTGAACTCACACTAGTTGTTCTTCTAAATGGAATTAATAATTGTGTAAAAGAGAAGTCTTACTTTAATTAGGAAGTGATTCATACAACCTCGTTGCACAAGATGTCTCACAGAACATATTTTTGGAAAAAATAACTTTGCATTTTGCTGAGTACTCAGTCAGGAAAACCACATCACATGCATAATATGTATCAGCAAAACCCCTACTTTATTTATTTATTTTAGGAATACTTCAGATTTGTTGTTTTTTTTCCCCCATAGTCTTGTACCATTCACTTCTATTGAAAATGGGGTTAAACAAGACATTGGGACTTCCTTCTACACAGATATGACTTGGAGTCTAAATTCCATTTTTAAGAATTAAAAGATACTTTGGAGATTATTGTAAGGTAATAAATAACTGTATTTCAGCTACCTAATTTATTTCCCAAGTCTTTCCTCTCCTACAGCATCCCATACAATATGTGAGGTAATGTAGCTTACCTTGAAAAAGAGCAATGACATTGAACTTTTAATGGGCAATACAAATCATATTTCCATGGAAACCTGCTGTGAAATACATCATGTATAATAACTGCTTACTGTCTGGGAGCTACTTATTTGTCAAAACTCTTAGGTTCTTAAATGCCCACAATCCATGACTCTTTTAAACTACCTGCAGTAAAATTTAACAAACATAAATATTAAATTTAGCAAATCTAGATTTATTATTTATTTTTTTTATACAGGTCAAGAAGTTAAAATCCTATCTCTTCCTTACTTAAATGAAATATGACAGTGATTGCAATAAAGGGAAATAAAAGCAACAGACTCCAATCAATCATTAATACCCCAAGGGGCTCTTGCAAGTGATCATAAATCCATAAGAAGCAACACTTCTGGTATTGTAAGGTAGATGTGAATGTAGTTCTAGATTTAAAGAGTTTGGTTTCTCACTGTCAAATATGTAGAGGGAAATGGAATGAAACATTCTGGAGATGGCTAAGCACACCCCAGAGGTTGCCTCCTGTAGGAAATTATCACTAGATTAAAAAGACAACAAACAAACAGCAACCCACTGAAAAAGAAACAGTCCAAAAGAGCTTTTGTGTTGGGCACACACAATATGGATTTCCCATCTGTCCTAGGGTGACTGTATGATGCTTGTATCCCCAATTGTCTGTTCTGTTTATGCTGGTTGTTAAGTTCTGCACCTTTATGATTAGGTATGAGAGGGAAGGGGAGAGGAGAAGAAGTGTGCAGTTTGTTTTCAGAAACTGCACTCACTCCTCCATGTTCCAGCTCCTGGACTGTGTTGTCTGCAGCACCAACAGACAGACAGCAGGAGAGAACTCTTCTTTTGCTTTCAGTTAGTTTTTAGCTAGCTGAGGCAGAGAAGTTCCCCAGACTCTGGTTATTCTTTTTCTTGGAACTGTTCAAACCTACTCTGGACTGAAAACCCAAAAACCACATGCCTGTGGCCCAATGAGGCCTGGGACGCTGCATTCCAGTGCCAGCAGGACTGATAAGAGACTGTGCTACACTTCACAACAAGAACTTTCTGAATTTACCATCTCTTCACAACAGTGAGAAGTTCTATTATTTAATGTTATTCATTTTTTATGCTTCTGAATACTTTGCTTGTTAAATAAACACTTTTTTTCACTTTTCTCCAAAGAAATCTTTTCCTGGACCAGTGCAGGGAGGCACCGCTTGAATTTGCTTTTCTAGAGAAATCCCATTCAGAAATTTCCTCCCAAATTCTTAAACCATTCAGAAGTTTCCTTCCAATTCTTAAACCTAGACCCTAACTTGAATAATAATAATAATCAAAACTCATGCTCTGAACCATGCTGATTCACACAGTCCTTACAGCTAATGAACCTCACTTGAAAAAAAAAAAAGTTATGCACATGATAAGTGAATATTTCTATAAAGCAATTTAGAATCCTATTAACATTTTCACTGACTAGATAAATCCTTCCCTTTAGAAGCTCCTGTCCCACTGAAATTCCTTCAACATTTTCAGTGAGCCTCTTGTAACAGGTGTCAGGGTCTGAGCTAAATAGCATCTGATGTTAAGTACCTGATTTCAAGAGTCTTTGTTAAGGAGAACAAAGACAAATATCTTCGCAATTAGAGCTTCAAATATTCATGTAAATTATTTCTGGGGGAAAACAGACAAAAAAAATTGTCCTGGAAAGGCTGCATGTGTCCATATTCACTTTTACACTATCTTTTCACTGAGATAAATTGATGACAGTTTTCATGTTCAAATACAAGCAAAATTTGCAAGCAATTTCAAAAAATTCTTAAATAAATAATCAGTTGAGATTCTCACTATGTTGCATCACAGAGTAAAAGTGGAAGTGGATATAATAATAGAAATAACCCTGTGCAAAGCAACTCAGTGAATATTGAGAAATATAAAAAGGTCATTATCAATAAGAGCAATTCAACAACATCTAACTGAAGCATGACACAATAGAATATTAAAATAGAAAGTCTTTTATAGCCAGTGGGTCTTTAAACCCAAATACTGAAGCTGAAAGGTGAAAATATGAGTGCAGCAAGAGATCCAGTCAGAAATTGCAACTGAAAAGAGGAAAAGAGACAACCCAGAGGCAACATTCATTCAAACTCTTATGATCAATCTGAAAGAATAGAGCCTGAGGACAAAAAACATTCAGACCCTGGCAGTAAATTTGAAAGAAGAGAGCTTTAGGGCAGGAATTGCACAGGCCTTAACAATGAGCTGGGATGCAGAGATCTTCAGAACAACCCTTAGTCAGGACATGGGACTGGAAAAGTAAGGAGTTAGCAGGGGACTATGTGGATCCTGAAGTCTCTGAGAATGAGCTTCACTGAACCTCTGTTATGCTCTGGCCATCACCAAATACAGAATTTAAATTAATGCACGGAACTGCATGCTAAAAGAGTAGAGTAAAAGAAAATCCAGGAGAGGCATCACAGCTAGTCCAAGGCTGAAGCTGCCTCCTTCAGTGTAAATCCAAGCTATCCAGTTACATTAACAAAACTGACTGCTCAAAGAGCTTGCCTAATGTGCATTATGTCTCATCAAATGGCATTATCATTTTTTCAGGATATTTAAAACTCTACAGTAAAATTTGACAAAGGTGACTTTCTGTTCACTATACATGGGCTATATAACTTCCTTTGCTTTATTTTGTCTTGCTAATATAAGCTATGTGGCGATCTGTAAATTTAAAGGAAAAAAATAAAATATTAACTAGTAATATGGAAAAAAAGAGTTTTGTAAAGGTGTAGTTTTGCAAAGGAAAAAATCTTTGCAATTGTTCTTCCTTTCTAAAAAATGAACTCTACACATTAAGATTTTCAGGATCATATGCAAACTGCCTAAGTTAGACACCCTGTTACACAAAAGAGACCTGTTTCTTTCCCATTTCAGAATTCTGACTTCCTAAAACTCATTCATAAGGCAACTGAGTGAAAGAAGCATCCCAGAGGTCTCCTGAGGGTGGCTCAGAACCCCAGTAGTGGACAGCTGCTCTGAAGACAGTTCAAGAAAGGAGATTTTAGAGTTGTACTCCCTGGAATACCTCTGTGTTCAGCCAAGTAGCATCTAATGTCATAAACACCCTAGTAGCTACTGTTAACCAAAGCATAAGCTCTGGAATAACACTAAAGAACTGAAAAATTAATATATCTTTAAATGTATAATAACTTTCAGTGCATATATCCTTCTATGACATACTGAATCAGGTTTCAATTTCTTTGGTGTTTTCTTTCCTTTCCAACAAAGTACTCTCAATTAAAAGCATGCCCACTTTCCAGAGGCCACTTGCAACAGTTTTTAAGCTATACAGGGCTCTGTCATAATATTTCAACTCTTGCAAGTCTATGCTGAATATGCTACTTCTTCATAGGAAATAATAAGATTTCAAACCTTTATCTTTATTCTCATTATCCTCAAACTATTTCAGGTTTTAATTTAGAAATGGAATGACTTGTAGATTCTTCTCATGGCCACAGAGTCTTTCGTCCTTTAATGAGGTAGCAGTTGATGCCTCTTAATGGGAATGTCTGACTGTTCTGCTTCACAGCAATTCTTATATATTCAAGAATTATGGAAGTAATCACGTTCTGTAGAAATACATCCCACTACAGCGAGTGATATGGTTCTCAGATTTCCAATTTACGTGGTTTAAATTAATAGCTGTTTACTCTGCTGTACAATAAAAAGGGTAGTTATCACTGGAGCTAATTCATTACATAGTACTTTATTTCTGAGATTCACAGTCTTTCCATGTACAGGACACAAAGTAAGCAATTACAATAAGCATATATCTGTCAAGATATAAGGTAACATTTAGATTACCTAAGCCACTTTCTGCAAAGACTCATCACCATGCCATTTAAAAGACTTTAAAGAATGTTTTTGCCTTCTGAAATTGATTAGGAAAAAGGCAAAATGGGAGAAACTGAGGACAAGAGCTTTAAGCACCAAAAATCTAATTTTTTATATAATGTAGATTTCATTCCCTACTGGTTTAATTTATACCATTTGTTCAGCACTGCCTTCAGCATTTAAGGGAAAATAAGATTGAATGATATTGCTTGCTCTGTAATATAGCAGTCAATAAATATCCCTTAACATACAATGCTACTTCTTAGTACAAGAAAAATTTGAGTATCTTTATTCTTCAGAAAAGTTAAGATCTGCTTTTTTGTTCTTCGGAGTAGTACCAAATTGGTTGTAAGCAGAACAGGCAATACAAACAACCAGAGAAAGAAAATCCTTCTAGGAAGGAAACCATCATCTACCTGGTAATTTTTCAGGCTTGCAGTGTTTTCTCTGATTTATGAGAAGAGAGATAGTGGGGACTGTTTAGAAACAGTGGGCCTAACATTGAAATATAAAAAGATTCTCAGTTGAAGATGGCTATGGATAGCCTACAATGCACAGAGTACTTTAAACAACAAAACCTAAATATAGGCAAAAAATATATGTTCTTCAAATGTTACTTGCTTTGTTCTTTGTTTTTATCAACATTTGCAACGATTAAATATGCATAAATACTATAGCTAGATCATAGGAAAACATATTAGAGCTTTTAAAGGGTAACTACTAGTGTTGGAAGATTGGTAGCATTCATTTGGTCCATCTGTGTGGATATAGCTGCAATGCTGAAAGAGAAACACAAGTGGAAAACACTGCACACAGGCAAAGACTCTGAATTACAAAACTGTCAGCATTCCTCAAAGTTGGCGCTGTTCACCCTTATAGTATTTGGGTCCTTAGTTGAAGTCAGTGTGGTTTTGTTCCACAGCTCATGATTGAAGGGTTTAATATAGTTAGAAGGTTTCTTCCATACTAAACATGTTTTTTCATACAGATTTCTTTAATTGCTTCTCTCAATTGCTACTCTAAATTTAAATTAAGCTACAGAATTCACAGAGTTTTACAAGGAAAAAGTGATTAATTCTTGAGTGTATGTTATTTCTCTCTTTTAGAATTCTGTATTATTGAATCCTTAGAAATATTTATCTATTACAGTAAGTTTTGCTATATATGTTAAGCATGATTATTTTGATGCTTTTGGTGTAAGTTATGTGATCATCTCTCCTCCTCTTCTTAAATGCAAATAATGAATGTGCTATGTAAATGGAACAGTCTGAAAGACAAATTGTACTGCAGAGAACTCTCAGTAACTAAAAGCACTAGTACATTATGGAAGTATTGAAAATAGCTGATTATTATTTAACAAAGGAAAAGATGTTTCAGAGCATGAGCAACTTTATGTTCTCTCATTAAAGAAGTTGATCTACTAAAAGACTTCAAAGCTTCAGTATTGCTGTTTGAGAAATATGTTGTTTACTTCTTTAGTCAACAAAGGAAAATATTAAAACTCAAAATCTTTTCTTTAATGTAAAATATTTTCAAGATGCAATATCTCATTTCTCAGTTCAAAATCTGAGAAAATGTAATTGGAATTGTGATTTACTGACGTATTTGAAGAAATAAGAGATGTTATAAAGTTGTAAAAAGTAATGTCTGAATGTCAACACTATGCAAGATTCAATATCAATTGGAGACTTACTGCTGCTGATGTCTCAGACACTGAATTAGGATTTTATCTAAATATCAGAGCCACAGTCATGATTCTGAAACCCAGCTCTAGCTAATAGATCTGAATACATATGACTGCAATAGAAATTATATATGTAGAACGCATTGTAGCACCTGGTCCCTCTTGTAGTTTAGGTCATATTCCATTCAGTCTCTGAACCAGTATAAACAGTATGATGACATCTTAGGAAGTACAAGCTGTAGCTGTGCATTGACTGTAAAATGCTTTGGGCAAAATGAAAGACTTGAAAAGGGTTATTCTGGAAATTACTTTACATGGATGATTTTATTATGCTACTGAATTATAGATAGGGCAGTTCATTCCTATGTCATTCATGAGCCTGTCACTGTAAGCAAAAATATGGAATAGGTTTTTACATGTGTATGTAAACTAAATCACCATGTATATATGCATGTATATGCACAGAATTTCTTCCTAAACACACCTTTTAAAAATCTAAATCTGAAATTTTAAATTCAATGCTGATTTCATTAGCTCCATATGACAAAGTTGGGAACTGAGATCTGCTATTTGAGTGTTTTAAAGTGATTATTTCATATTCCTAAATGTTTTAATTTACTTTTAAGCAATAAATCACTGGGTGATTACTAATGGAAACTAAAAATACTTTTTAGGTAAAAAAAAAAGCTTTCACTTCATTTAGTAAGACATGAAATCTTTCATTTGTCTTTTGTTTGCTCACAGGGATACTTTCTCTGCAAATATCTCAGAACATCTTCCTGTTAGGAAGATTTAAACTGAAGTAATCGGAAGATTTAAACTGAAGTAATCACTCAAAAATGTAAAATACAGAATCAAATACAACAGGAGAGAAAAAAAAAACATCATGTTTTCGTTTCAAATAGTGATTTCAACACTTTGTAGTCAACACAGAAATTCATGTAATAAAATTTCAAAAGAAATACAATGAACAACATATTAGAAAAGGTTTACCACCTTTAACCAGAACATTCTCTTATTTTGTCAAACACTTTTTACTGCTTTTGAGAAAATTGATCTGTAAATAAAACACTGCCCTGCCTTGACAAACAAAGCAATACTTGACATGAATTCATGAATAGAAAACAGCGTTACTGCCAATTTTAAAAATGTAGCACATGCTAATATTTTAAATGATAGCTAATTAACACATTGGGAGTGTTTCTACTGAGTTCAGTAAAGCCGTGGTGTCCATCTTAGTGTGCATCTCACTAGGTTTGTCAGAGAAAGCAGGTGATGCGACTCTACCTGCATTTAAACATCACCAGCTCAGGCTCAGTAATACAAACATTCCTCTAGATGTAGTCACTGGAGATTTTAAAGATGGATAACTATCATATCTGTTTCACAGACAGTGAGGCTAAGGCTCAGAGGCTTTACAATTCCCACTGCAACTGCCTCATAGACTTCATCTCTCCTTGGTCAGTGTAGAGTATTCCATCTTCCCATGCTACAGCACTTCTACTATACCCTTGGAAAATTAAAAACAAAAAAGTCTCTGAGAGCACAAGGAATGTCCACAGAATTCTTAGAAAGTAATAATCCTGACATTAAGAGTGAAGCATTTCATGTATTTTTCTTTGTTAGCAAAACCTTGGATACAAGTATAAATAGTGAAAAGGACCGGTCCAGTTTCTTTCCACAGATCATAGAATCATAAAATTGATAGGTTGGAAAAGACCCTAAGGTCCTTAAGTCCAACCATTATCCCAGCACTGCCAAGTCCATCACTAAATCATGTTCCTAAGAATCATATCCACAAGTCTTTTAAATACCTCCAGGGATGATCATTCCTCCACTTCCCTGGACAGCCTGGTTCAATGCTTGATAATCCTTTTAGGGAAGAAATTTTTTTGTAATATCCAATCTAAATATGCCCTGGTGCCACCTGGGGCCTTTTTCCCTTGTCCTACCATTTTCTACCTGGGAGAAGACACCAGCCCCACCTGACTACTCCCTCCTTCGGGCAGATGTAGAGATAGGGTGCCCCTGAGCCTCCTTTTCTCCATGCTAAACATCCCCAGTTCCCTCAGCTGCTCCTCACAGGACTTGTGCTCCAGACCCTTCCCCTCTGGACACGCTCCAGCCCCTCAATGTGTTTCTTGCAGTGAGGGGCCCAGAACTCAGCACAGGATTTGAGGTGTGGCCTCACCAGTGCTGTGTATAAGGGGACATCACAGCCCTGCTCCTGCTGGCCACACCAGTGCTGATTCAGGCCAGGATGCCATTGGCCTTGTTGGCCACCTGGGCACACACTGGATCATGTTCAGCTGTTGTTGACCAGCATCCCCAGTCCCCTTCCACTGGGCAGCTTCCCAGCCCCTGCATCCAGCCCATAGCACTGGGGGTGCTGTGACCCAAGTGCAGGATGCAGCACTTGACCTTGCTGAATCTCATCCGATTGGCTTTGGGCCATCAATCCAGCATGTCCACATCCCTCGGTAGAAGCTCCCTGACCTCCAGAAGATCAACATTTCCACTGAACTTGGTGTCATTCACAAACTAAGGGTGCACTCCATCTCCTCATTCAAGCTGTTGAAAAAGACATTAAACGGGGTTGGCTCCAGCACTGAGCCCTGGAAAACACCAACTGTTACTGGCCCACAGCTGGATGTCACTCTGAGCCTGGTTCTCCAGACAGTTTTTTACCCAACAAAGGGTACTCCTGTCCAAGCCATGCACAGCCAGTTTCTTCAGGAGAACACTGTGGGAAATGGTGTCAAAGGCTTTATTAAGTCCATGCAGAAAGCAACCAAAGCCTTCCCTTCATCTACCAAGCAGGTCACCTTGTCAGGGAAGGAGATCAGGTTGGTTAAGCAGGACATGCCTTTCATAAACCCATGCTGGCTGGGCCTGATCCCCTGGTTGTCCCACATGTTCTACAAGATTGCATTCAAGATGATTTGCTCCATGTTGTTCCCCAGAACCAAAGGCAGACTGGCAGGGCTATGGTTCTCCAAATCCTCCTTCTGCCATTCCTCTAGATGGCCGTCAGACTAGCTAGCCTCCACTCACCTGGGACCTCTCCAGTTAGCCAGGGCTGGTGGGAAATGATCTGCTATGCAAGTATAAATTCTACCCCTAATTAATTAATAATTAGCGTAAAAAATTAGGTCTTTCTGAAGGTAGGATCAAATAAGAGGGTTGATGGAGACAGCTGAGAAGTACATACAGATGCTGGGAGTTTCTAGGCATGTTTGAAGTTTTGAAGGGAAATGCGACCAGAAAAGAGATGAAAACGATACATCTAGAATGGACTGCATTCCTTTGAAAGCTACTATAGGTGATGTGCTGAAATATCAAAACTGACATAGTAATTGCCTACATTTGGGTAGATAAATAGATCCCTGATCCTCCCCAGCATAATTGACCATTAGCTTTCCTTCAGTATCTTTCCTGCCTGTACTTTTGTAAATAAAATTTAGAGGAAGGACACATGCTGGGACATAACATCCCCTCTCATGCTGTAGGTCAAATAAAATACTGTAGTAAAGATGTAATAAATTAAGTTAGATTTTCAGAAGTGTATTATTTTATGCTGTGTCAGCTAAACCAATTTAAAACATAAAACAAAGAGACATCATCTGCCGCTGGAGACAAAGAGAGCCGCTGGCAGCTTCGCCTTCGTGAAAGCCACTTGTATTGAATATCTGCATTTGGGTTTTGGAGCCTACCTCTGTGTTCTCAGCAAATACCCTTAAACTCTTCAGAATTGTCTTTTTTTTTCTTTTTTCTTTTTTCTTTTTTTTTTTTTTTGATAGTACAATCCCAGGTAAATTCAATAAAAAATAAACATGCTTCTCATTTCCTGCAACAATTTATATAATTTACCTTAATGTTACCATATTATTTATAACAAATGGATATTGTTAGTTTGTTTGCTGTCCTTTCTTCATCACAATAATTGTTCAAAATGTGGTGCTGTGTCCCATGGTCTGCCTAGAGATTTTGTGGTGTCAATGCTGAAGCTAAATCTTTGAAACCACCTACCTAACACAAAAGCATATGCAAAGAAGCCTTCAAGTCCCTCCTCAGGCCTCTTGCCTTTTCCCACAGCTCTCTGACAGCATCATTATTAGAGAATCACCACCCACTTTCCTGTCCAGCCCAAGTTCCTCCTTCCCTCCCACCCAAATATTCACTATTCTTGTGCACACTAGAGAAGAAGGCCTTTAATCTTGATTCAAGGGTAGAGCTGTTGTAATTTTCTCTCCTTCTTCCCTGAAACATAATGTCAGTCTTTTCTGAGCAAAAGTCCAAGGGGAATGTTCTCACACTACTGCAAAGAATGACTAAATCTCCCAAATCAAATAGTGTTTCTTATTGAGTAACTCAGCTAGTGTACTGCATATTTAAAGAGCAGTTTATTGGTGTTACTCCTGTTGAGCATCTTATTCTAAAACTGCAAGTTTATTTGCAGTCCAATTCATTTGCTGTGGAATCAGGGCATAGTGAATGCATACAGCACCTCATTAAAATAATGTAGTGTCCAGCAAGATGCAACGTTTTGTGCCAGTCCAACTCCTGGCAGTGTTTCCATTGATTTATAGGATTTTTTTTTTTTAGTATTCAGAAATGGCAGAGAGAAAACTAAAGCAGAGAGTTTGCAAATTAAATGGAAAGATGTGAGGAACACTCATCTTCTCTTGAAAAATTCTTGTATGTAAGGAAATGAAAATTTGCATGCATTTGTATTCCAAGGAAATGACTGGGCAGAGGATAATATGCTTACATGAATTTAAAGCTTTCAGACACTTCAGACACAAACATTTCTAACAATTTTAATAAAATTGCTTTGTAGATAATGCACTGTGTTTGACTCTTACAGAACACCTGCTTCATAATGCTCAATCGTAACATTAGGAAAAAAATAATTAAAATATATTAAATTTGTAATACTCCATCGTTCTGTGTAATGCAACATTTAGTGCTAAAGAGCAGCTATTGAATGACACTTCCAGTGAATGGAGCCAGAATGTCTGGTCATTAGATGATAGCAGCAATATTTTATGTAGTAAGCAGATGTCAAATGAATTCATCAATACAAATAGAAATCTGCTTAACAGGATCTAAACTCCATCTTTTAAAGCATCAGTAATTTAATTATGCTTTCCATGCACAAAGGACAAATTTATATTTTTTACTGGAAATTACTTTTGGTTTGGAGTTCTATAACAATAAAACAGGGAAGGAAGGGAAAAAACATTCAGGAAAGTCTGCAAAGGAAGTACAGTTCCTCTTCCATTTGGGATGAGTTGCAGAACCTTTCTAAAACACATTTGCCATGGTCTTCTAGACCACCAGTACACACAAAATGACACTGCTACAGCGACAGTGAGTACGAACACACATACAACCCATTTCCCTGTTGATAGTTCTCTTAAATGAAGATGTTGTATGGCATAAACTAATATATATTTATAATTGAAGGAACATAAAGTAATTAGGTTACTCTGTTGCTTTTTCATGTTGTTGCCTTTTTCACTCTCATCCTTCGTTTTAAAATGATGCCTTTCCAGGAATTAGAATGACAGCTCATGGGCTTGTTTGAAGCTGCATAATACCATTCCAGATGCTCTGCTTTATCTTTGGCTTTCAGTAACAGTTAGGCAAAACACAGAAATTAATTTGGAGGCCCAATTTTTTAAGAATAGAGAGTCCTGGATTACACAAAATATAATTCAGCAGAATTCAGACCATGTAGTCTGAAGTATCATACACAATTCCCTTGTTTTTCTGTCATAAAAAATGCCATCTAATCCTTTTGTCTTCTTGTAGTGGTTCTCCTGACATGTATTCCAATCTGTTTGGGTTTTTGACTATGGTGACAGCTTTCCTCAACATTCTTCCTGGTGCAGAATTCTACAAAAGGATTCAACAAAACAAACAAAATTATTATCTCTGTGTAAATTAAATTTTCTACCCATTACTGATGTATTTCCTGTGTATCAGCCTACAAATATACTGCTTTTTGATGCTTTTTGAGGTGAATTGTTGTATTTGAGAAAAAATATCTACATAATGACCAATTTTGCCCTATCTTTTCACAGAACAGGGAGGGTTTTTCCCTTGACTCTCCAATATTCTCTTGGTGAATAATCAGAAATTTTCTCAGATAAAATTAAACAGATATTTTTTACCCTTTTATTTTTTTTCTCTGCCCTCTGGACTCACCTTGCTATAATAATATGCTGGCCTACATCTTTCTGTTTAACATACTTTTGATAATTTCTTCATAGTCAAATAATTCTTAATATCAAGGCCATCATTAAGGTAATAAAATTCTCTTTGGCTCTTCTGTAATTATACTTCTTCTTTTTTCTTGTCTACCACTCTTCAGTTAATTTAAATATCACCTGCATCATCCAGTTCATAATTTACATTTGTTTGAAGCTGTACCAGATTATCGACTGTGGTCCCTTCCAACTTTCCCATTCTGTGATATGTGAGATCCCACACACTTTATTAGTTTGAGCTTCCTGGTATAGTTAGAGTTTATTGTAAAAGTATGAACAGATTGTCCTTTGTGTGAGGGGGATAGACTGTAAGTAAAAGAGGATGCTTCTAGCTGTAGTTTTCCAGTTCTGAGTGTGCTACCTACAATCACACTTTCCAATAGAGTGCAGGCAGGCTGGCAAGGGAGGAGGCAATCTGCAAGAGGCTGATTTGTTGGAGGTATAAACTGCAGTTCACATCTTTCCTTATTAGTTCCAAAGTGAATGAAACAGCAATTGGAGATAAACTAAACAAAACCTTGTGAGACCATATAAATTAAGGTTCATGGAGGGCTTGGGTCTACTGCTGACTGTTTCATCATTTTCTATTTAGCAGATACATTTCTGGCAGCAGAACTGAGGACTACCTCCCAATGATTCAGTTCTGAGGAGCAATGAAGCTTCCTCCAGCATCCAGCTGGAAGCTTCCTCTGTCTCCATTCAGCAGCACCTAGCTAATTCCTTCCTGCGTTATCAGGGACCACTAACCAAGCTATGGCAATGTACCTGTGCATTTGCCCATTCCCTGGCTCCTCACGAAACTGAACCCACGACTCACACTTGGTTGGGGGATGGCTCAAACTGCAGATAGTCCAGTAATGAAATTTATCCTCTTGCATTTCAACAGAATGAGTGTTGTACTTTTATTTTAAAGACATAATTCTCGAAAGAGGAGATTCAGCGACATGCACTGTTAATGGCTGGGTCAAACTGTGGTGGCCTCAGCAGAACATTGGGCTTGTCCTGGTCATCGCTTTTTGCCTCCAGCATGCTCTAGGTATCTGCATGCTGAACATACAGATCTGGCTTCTTTCTGGTGTCCCTTCTCCTATTCTACAGTGAGTCTCAGTGATAGAAGAGGTTTCAAGATCTTATTCTGATAGCCAAAAGAGCTGATCATGATATATGATACCTTTAATAACCTTACTAATTAGCCTATTCTTTCATGGGTTCATGTGCCAGTATAGATAACATGCTAAGAAAAGAAAAAAAAGAGACTTCATGTGCCACTTTGTCATACTTATAGCCTGGACTTTCTCTTCAGCAACTATCCTCCAAATTTTCAAAAAATTTTTAATTTTCACTGAGAGAATTACCAAAGAAGTAGTCTTTAAAAGTTGCATCCATGATATACTCCCGTATTTTTTTATTTCTGTTGATTTCTGAAATTACAATGGTAGGAGAATGAAGGATGTGTTTATGAAACTCACAATCACATTTTAGTGACTGTGCCTACAACCAGCAGCTGCCACTCTGGTATCGACTGAGGCTTTCACATTGCCAGAAGCCTGTTAAATATTAAAAGCTGGATTTCACACAAATTCTTTTCCTCCTGTGATGAGCTCCAGACTTGCCATTGTCCATTCAAAAATGGACAAAGTGCCCACAGTTTTCACATGCTCCACATGTACTGCAATAACTACAGTTCCTCTGCATGGCTCCTGTTGACGTGTAAATGCTGGCCTGAGCTATTCAGAGCTACTGGTTTATGCACAGTCATTCAGAGAAATCCTTGATACGCATCACTGAAATTCATTCTTGCATGCAGAAGTGTGCATGGGTGTGAACGTATGTGGGTCTGTGTAAATAAATCCCTTCCTGGCCCCTGTAGTGATGTAGTGACCCTGTAGCTGATGCTGTGAAGCAGGAAATCCAATTATACCTCACTTAGCACGCATAACTAAAAATATTATTATTGGTCATAAAATTATCCAGCCCTTTCAAAAATCAAATCCATGAACTATCTGACTGTACTCCTCAGGGTGACTTCACATTGTGTGAGGAAGTGCTTCCTTTAATTTGTTTTAACTCTGCCAACACTATTGCAGGCTGCAATTTGTTGTGGGAGAAGGTGGGGCTGAAGTGGCTAGTTTTCCTTCTAAAATATCTGGGAATTTTTGTCTGGGAGCAAACTCCTTGAAGTGCACAGAGCTTTCACGTACACTATATGGCATTTCCCAAGTCAAAGCAAAGCAACATCTCCACCACCAACAATATCTGCTTTCCAAATGTGCACTAAAATGAAATGTCAACACTTTGATGAACAGCTTCTGTAGCAAAACAGCGTGTATGTGACCAAATGGCAGCAGACCACTGTTTACATGAAAAATTAGCATATTGGAATCAAATGACTCTGAACCGCAACATTCCATGCTATTAAAAAAAAAAAAAAGTCCATATTAGAGCCAATAGCAAGCCACATTATCTTTTAAAACCTTGAGCATACACAGATTCATCATATTGACAAATGAGGTAGACGAGGGTTGAGAAAGACCATCAGTATTTTCTGTGCTCTGAATTCCTCTCCTAAAACTTCAGTTCCAGGGGGAGCACTCGCTCACAGAGCCACAGTGGACAGGCTGAAAACCATGGAGGTTTCAATGACAAGGCACCTGTGTTCAGTCCAGTGCTCTGGAGTATCTTCTTTCTCTAGCTGGAGGGATATTTCATTTCCACTAAAATAAATTCTTTCCCCCAATTCAGCACCTTGGTAATATGTGTCTTGACATGATTTACTTCAATTTTTCCATAAATATCCTCTGAACATTAACTTCTATAAATGTATTTCAGGATGCAAGTCCTTGAGGATGCCTGCACAAGCTTGTTTATTTGTATTTGGAGAGTAGAAAAAAATGTTGTATTTGTGACTTTCCCCATGCTGCTAGTAAACTAGACAAGCTTAATGGTGCAGTAAAAAACATATTAATCAAAACTTCAAGTCGTATTTTTACATATTGGTAGCAGAGGTTACAAATAAGGCAAACAAAATCCCAGTTGAGCCTGAATGCTTGAAAACTGACTGTTTCCTGGTCACTCTCCCTTACTGAGGGCAGTCATGTCTCAGAAATCACAGGTGACAATCACAACTCAAAATCTTTTGAATTTTACTAGCAATTCTGAAAAAAAATCCAACATTGCCTTTTCCTGTGCACTCATGCATACATACATTTAAAATAACAGCTTGGGATGCAGAGGCATTGAGCTTGGCAGTCTTTGGTAATTAAAGATCCCTTTCCTCTCTCCTAGGTGCACATCTCACCTAGTACAGGCTCTCCAAAATACCCAAAAAATTTTAAACTGCTATTCAAAAAGATGTACACCTTATCTCCCATGAAAAGCTGTTACCATTTTTTTCTTAGTCAGCCATGAACATTAAATATCATACAATAAATCTGCTTATTCTGAAAGCTCATGGATTTTATTACCTTGGCAACAAAGTGATCTGTTCTAACTGCTTCTTGCTGCCAGTTTTAGAGTTTTCTGTGCCACAGAAAAAGCCATGAAGAGAGGATGAAAAGTTAACTGACTCCTTCCCTTATGCTTGCATCATCAATTTCTACAGATGGAAAAATAGATATAGTGTGAGAATGAGGTCCTTGGTTGCTCAGAACCAGTTGTAGTTAATAGATGAGCTGGATTAAAAATAGGGCTTTTTTCTGTTTTATGACAATCACCAGCAAAATCTGTCAGGAATGGAATTTTATTTTTAATATATAAAAAGAATTTTTTAATCTGGTAAAGAAAAACAGCATAAAAGAAAAAAATATTTGAACAAAATAAAGTGTTTATTTTTTCACATCCATGCTTGGACTTTCATTGCCAAATAAGCACCCAAAGGTGGTCATCAAAGATTACCACAAATGAATAAATAAAAAATAAAATCACTTCATTTGGAAACTTCTTTAAGTCTCCCTTTTTCTTAAATGACTGTGATAATTTGTTGCTTCTTTCCAAAGGGGGAAAATAATGACAGTGATTCAGACAGCTAGTGCTTCAGTGCTGTTGTATTGGTGTCACTGGGAGATGAAATCTCCCACCCAGCACAAGGACGAGATGGAGCCAGTTTCCCACAGAGGCTGTAGCTAAACCCAATCAAAACCTCCTGCCATGTCAGAGCATACTTCCAGGAAATTCTCCTACGCAAATGGAAAGGAACCTGCAGCACTGTCTTTAAATTGCTGAAGGCAGCATGCCCTACTGAAAAATATAACCAAAGCTCGATCTTTCTCTAGAAAATAACCATACAGAAATGGCACACCAGGGAGTCATATTAAACATTGTGCAGTGGGTTTTATACCAAACACTACAGGTAAGCAAATATTTTTGTGTTTTTCCTGTCAATCCTGCAAATACAGTGTGAACTATGAAAAGCAGTTAAGGTTCTAAGTATGATGATGATTAACAAAAAGAGTTGGAGAGAAAACTCTTGTGAGTTACAGCTCAGAAGCCTCATCATGAGCTGCAGTAATAGAACTAATTTATCAAAGTGGGCATTAAGAAACTTGCAGATAATTTTTTGAGTTTACACCAGGCAGAAATTAATAGTATTTACTACCCTCACATGGCACTGGTTGCATCTTTATCTAGTGTCCCAAATAAAATGAATGGAGACCTGTTTTTCTGAATATTTTATGCCATTGAAAGGGAACTACATTTGACTGAATCAAAGAGATTGTTTAAAAAATTTATGATGAGTTTATCAGATATTCAATGTTTTTGTGATTTTTATAATAGGAAATATAAAGCCTGATAGAAAAGAGATATTGGAGTTTACAAGACATAATCTATAAAAATAAGGACATTTTTAAGATTAAGGAACATGGTTTTCTATGTTTCTGATAAAAGTACAGATTGGCTATAATTATAATCCAAAAGTACTATTCCATGCCATGAAGTAAAGATTAAGAGTAATTAGCATTCCTTTTCTCAAGGTACTTGTTCAGGGCTACACCTAAGATTGCTTCACTAAAATGCAGTCAAGGTTTGTTAAGTGTAGGCTTAGCTTAGGACTGTGCATGAAGTTTCTCAGAACATGTGTGCATTTCCCTGAGTCAAAGCTGCAATCACTACTGGTTTCAGCATGTTCCACACATAAGCTCTGACTGCTTTCCTGGCAGGGTCTGGGTCTCCTCTTCCCCAGAATAACAATATTTAGAAGAAAAAGCCAATAAATTTGACTAAGAGAGATTTTTTTTTCATGCCCTGAATTTACAGAGGAGTAAATCACTACCTGAGATTTAGATGTACATGAGACACTTTTCTCCTGTAAGACCTCAAATGCAGATCTAACTAATCAGTTAGTCATTGAGCTGCATTACACACCTTTCTATCCTCTTGCCCTCCTCTCTGATTTCTTTTACCATTCCTTTTCTGACAGCTCCTACCTTTTCATACCCTGATTTTTAACATTCATTTTAACACATTATTTCTTGTAGCCCTTACTGGTCAGAAGCAGTTACAGGATCCTACCTTTTTTCTCACAGCTCAGCTTTCTTGCTTGAATTGTCAGGGTAACCAGGCACTTTTCAATAAATGATCAGTCACTCAGATCAAAATGCTAAATATTTAAAGGGACACCACATCATTGATAAAGTGAAACCTAAAGTGTTTGTTTGCTCTCTGCTAATTATTTTAGTTCAAGCAGGCAGACTCAACTGTCTACATTATTAATTAAACCTTTAAAAATGAGCTAAGGACAGGAAATGTTCTTGCTGTTAGCAGTGCTAAGATTAAGCAGCAGCTCACATCAGCTGTAACATGAAAACCTTTTTTCCAAACTGCACCAATATGAAGCTAAAAACATCATATCAGTTCATATTTCTGAATGGTTTGGAGAGAAGATTAGTAAATGGGAAATCTCAGATGTTAACTATTTTTAGGAAGTAAAAGTAATGTTACTAGTTTACTGGTGTTTGTGGCTATCTTTGGCCTGGAGTAGCAAAGATTCATGTTCTCTAAAGTAACATGTTTAAACACTAAAGAGCTTGAAGGTTTTCTTAAAGGCAAATGGAAGGTTTCCTCAAAGGCCATACAATAGCAATATATAATATTCCTCATGCAACTTATACCAGTGATCTACTTCTCTACAGCTATATTTTTGCTATAGGAGAATTATCATTGGTTTTTCTGATCAGGAACACTGTAATGGGATGGAAGCCACAGCAAAAATTCACATTCATGCTGAAAAGAATTGTGTGAAAATACAATTAACATTATATGCTTTTATATAAATTTTATAGTTTCATTGCAGTACTTGAAATAATGCAAGGTCTCTCAGCTGGTATTTACCATGATGATCTGAAACTACATTCCATTCTGTCAAAAGTTTCACACAGTGGTTGAGTGTTGATTTGCAGTTTAGGACTAGAAACACTCAAAATTCTCATTTTTGTTAGACACAAGGGGAAAGATCCAAAGGGAATGGAAGAGTCTAGTTATAGCTTGTAAAGAGGTGGGACAGATATAAGCACACAGGTCTGTGAACTGAAACTTTTGAGTGCCGCAGAATATAAAGCCTACCACTCTGCTGTGTGGTCTCCACAGGACTCTGGAGCCTAATTATAGAGCTGTATGAAAAAGTTCTGCTTGTCAGCAGAACCGGCAGGAGGGGAAAAAATAATATTTTTGCACATTCACAGAAGAATAAAATATTTAGGCAGAAAATCATCATTTCTGCAGATGGACACTTACAAAACAAAAATGGGTAATTTTTGTGCAGCTCTGCTTGTCACTAGCATAGCCAGAATACATTTGGTAACAGATTTGAAATCCAACCTAGAATTCCTCAGTCACTGCCAGTGGCAAAATATGCTTCATAGAGTAGCACTGGTTGAGGGTTGCAGGAAAATTCAGGGTGGGGAAGCGGTCCTAAAATGAGCAGTCAGCATTCCACCAAATTTAGCATTGCTGCACATGCTTATGCCAGCAGAGAATTTGTCTCTTGATGGTTTTGAGTCCTTCTGAGTAAAGGCTAGCCACAAAAGCCTGACGACAATCACAAGGCAAAATGTGAGGATCTGACCCTATTGAGGCAATGAGGAAAGAGATCTAGAAGAGGTATTAAAGATTTGCACAAATTGTTAATGAAAACAGCAGTAAGAAGCTGCTAGTGGCCAATAGATTTTAACTGCTTGCTTTCATAATATTTAAAAAGACACTCTTTAAATGCATGCTTTGAGTGAGAATATACTTATTAAAAACTACTCCATGCCCCGAACATTTCACACGAATAACTAAAGTATTCTTAGGAGAAATGTGACTTGACAGGCTGATAGGCAAAATACATGATTCCCGATGGTGCTCAGGTGAGTGCTTCTACCCAGTATATCAAAAAAACTCAGTAACTTAGAACAGCACTTTGTGTGTGCGCTGTGTGACCCTCCACAAAACTGACAGAGGGATTATCCATTTGCAGGTGCAGGTCTGTAACACAAAAGGTGAATAATTTATGTGGACTTCTTCTTTCTTCCCCTCACTTAGCACCAAGCAGAGAAAAGGGGATCCATCACTGCATGGTTCTCACAATTTCTGCACTCCCTGGCCTGTGTTTGCAGCCACTCAGTGGAAAGCCTTGCTGTTCAACCCAACTGTAGTGACCTGTACTTTCAGCTTTAGATAAGTGTTTTTCTCTTATGCTTGTTAAATGCAGTGTGAATTTTATGTGGAAGTGTTTTTTTCTTATTCCTTTTTCCTTTCTTTTCCCTTGGCACCATCCAATTTGGCAGTTCTTGGAGTGCTAGAGAGTGTCTTTAATGTATCTCAAGGCACAAGGACTCTGACTTTACTGCAATAACAGAATACATTTATTTGCTGCCTTTATAAGTGGCAATGGGAACTGATGAAGGATTGTGTTCTCAATACTTCCCTCGTCTCTTTCTTTGTCTGACATTGGCAATAAAATACAAATTACAGAAAAGGCAAACCAAGAATACAAATTAAAAAATTAATTTCATGCCAGCCAACATATGGGAAAACCTCAGGTGATGAGGAAATCAAAGGAAAATGGCAATAAAACAGACTATGCTAAGAAGTAATAATTATAACTCAAGATGCAAATCCAATAATATCTTTATACACAGTAATTAATAAAGGAAAAATTAGTAGAGAGTAATAAAAATTTCCTGTAATAGGACCTTCTGTTAATAATCTGACAAAGTGTCTGTCTTAAAAAATGAAGAGAATTCCTATATCTCTTAGTTTTCTTAAAATCTGTCCTATATTATAAAGTAAAACAACTCTGTGTTTGGTGTGCTTGATGCTGGAAGCTGATTCTTTTCTGTTCAAATTTTATTTTCAAGTTAACAGACGAAGTTTTTCACAGCCAATTCAAAGAAAGCCTCAATAGAAGGTAAACCTTTGTATTTGCTTTTCTGTTACATCATTACAATTCTAATAAACCCAGAAATAATAACAAAAAGTCCAAAATCACTGTCTTGCATATGGCTATTTACAGTCTGTTTTTTTCCACTGCAAAATATTCCAGATCTTATTATACCACCTACAGGTAGTTTTTAGATAAACTCTTGGGATCCCCTAAGCTTCTCAGTTACTCTACTGTAGGTTTCAAAGTACAAGCGTGTCCATTATAGATTTTAGAGAAGTTTCTCGTAACCCACACTGCTTTGCCTTTAAAGCAATCCTCAGGAAAAAAGTCTGCTATTTTTTTTTTAATCTTAGATAATACATGAAACTAGCATGCCATTTTTGCTATAGACATTATCTTCAATAAACATTGCACGTGTTCAACTGGTTGTATTTTCTCATATGCCAGCTTTTCTTTGATGCTGAATGTGACATATGAAACTACTAATCATTTTCTGTTGAAGCAAAATAACAAAAACCTATGATAATTTTTTCTTTCTCTCACACATTTTTCTCATTCACAAATCCTATAATCCTATATAATCATGCACATATTGTTTATAATTTCAACATATTTTTGTAAGCTTTGAAAGAAATCCTTGGCAAATTCCTTTACATTCCTTTACAATTAAAGTTGTGTTGCTTCAAAGGAACTATTTTGCAAAGATTGACAGAGAAAGAATCTTGATAGTAATTTATGGATACTTAATGAAAACTTACAGAGATAACAGACATTAAGTAATGACCTTTCAAGTGTAGACTCTTTAGTGCTTCTATACACTTAATGCTTCCCAATTTTCTCAACCTGTATTTATTTTCTAGGGAAGAACTTTGGGTTTTGCATTATTTGAATCAATCAGTCTGTCATTCTTCTAATTTGTAGAAAATATGCAAGAATTTAATCCAAATTCAACTGAATTGCTCTGCTTTGATGCTGCTTATTTTCTCCAGTTGTTGATTTATATGCCCCTTGTGCAAACGTCTTCCTCCTACCTGATGCCTTCAGTAATGTCTCAATTCGTTGCTGATGACATTCAAATTTCCTCCAGAGATGCCTTCTGAAGTCACAAACAGAGGATTATGCCCATCAGTGAATGACTCAGGCACAAAGTGATTGATAAGACAAATAAATACTTAGATCTTAGCAATCAGTCAGTTGTGATATGCAAAGGGGAAAACAAAACTGCAGACATTTCGGTTATATATCATGTTTTCTAAATTATCCTTATATTCCAATGGCCCTCTTAATAATTTATTCTCCCTGGTTGTCTGATCTGGAATATATTTTCAATTATGAGTCTTCACAAACATGTGACAGTCTTCCTCAGTCTGAAGCTGTTTCAATGTCCAAGAAATATCTTCCAAAGTCCAAACAGAGGAAATACTACACAGCTGCTTTTGAGTTGAAAAGCTGTGCACACACACATCAGAGAGACTTTATGACATCAGAGAAGTCATGGCTTTATTCCCAGACTCCCTGAGCTGAGTTTTATGTAAGCAGCAACAATGCATGACACTGCATATGTTAAAGAGGAATAAGAACATTTTGAGCATCTTGCACAGCATGAGACTGAGAAATCAGGACCTTGTATCACCTCAGATGTGCAAAAGTCAAAAGCCAAACAAAGAATAAGGTTGTAATACAAGAGTGAGTAAATTATTTATTTTATTTAATTTTTTTTTTTTTTTTTGGAATGACAAAGGAAATAAAAATTTTTAATTAAGAGAACTTATCTATTAAAATAATGTAATGTGAAAGTCCATATGCTTGTTTTTAATAAGTTTTGATCTGCACGAGGTTTTGGTAACTTCAAGAATAAGTTAATTTAGAAAAGGGGTCTAAGAAGAACACATTTCAGCAGCAATGGATTGCTGCTACAGTTTTCATACAAATATTCAATGCTACATTTTGTAGCTGTTATATGTGATCATTGCACATGTCACAGTGTTGCAGATAGCATCTTGGGCTTTTTTCCTCGGGTGGGAGGTGATCTTGAAGACATCTGTACGTGATCATGGTAGCATGGCTGTGAAACACAGAAGTCTTTCCTTAGCTAAAAGCTATTCAAAGGTCATACAGAACAGCAAAAAAAAAAAAAAAAAAAAAAAGGAAGGAAGTCCTTGAGTTAAGCCATACGTTCTTTGATTCAGGGTCCATTTTTTGCTTACAGCCCTCAGTGCAACACAATCTTGATTTATGATTATCATGCCTACTTGTCACAATGATGATAAGGTTTATAATGGAATAAAGGAACTTGATAATAAAAAATCATCTAGGTCAATCAGAGTTCTAATCTAAATAATATTTAGTATAGACTTGTGATGTGAATTAGATGGGTAAGGCAACTACATTTTAAAGTGACATCTACATTTTTTTTAAATTTATGTAAGATGTACCTACAAATTAAAGTAAAAAAGAAAAATCTAAAATTTATATATACATTTGTTAAACTATACATCAAAGTAACCTATACAGTAGGTAAAGAAATATACTTGGGAGGGGAGGGGGGGATTGGTTTTCAAAGTGCCACTATACATACAAAGTTTAATATCATTAATTTGGTCCAGAAAGAGAGTTTTAGTACAATATACCAAGAAATTAATGCTTATAGGAAAGAAATTAGCAAGCATAGTAAAAACAAAAGTAATGGAATTTTAATTAATTCTGCATCCAGTACTTTAAAGGCATTTTTGTTCCTGCCATACTGAAATTCCTATATAGGAACAAGACAGTTCCTGAAGTTGTCAGTATTTTCTATTTCCTCCATTCTGTATAGCTTGCCCCCCATCCAAGCCATCACAAGCATAAATGTAAAGATAAATAATAATCATAATTACATTGCAGTAATATGAGCATCATGAAGTTGAATGACTTCATCAGACCAACAGTGCTGAATATCACCAAGTGTTCCAGCCTGTCCAGATTAGTTTCTTGGAGTGTCTATAGGACTTAGCTTTTGGAAAATGTTCTCTCTGGGAACCACCTCAGAAGAAGAGGTAAAGCATATACTGTGAGTTTGTTGACTCATTTTGGTGTGGTTTTGTTCATTACACCTCAAGTCTATGCAGAAAACTGTGAATAACCAAGAGTAAATGGCATATAAAAGTCTATGGAGTAAGCTAAAGGGAGCAATGGGTCATCTTTCAGAACATATGATATATGTGCTCTTAAACAGTTAATAATTCATCACCTTTCCCAAAAGTAAATTTCTGTTAATATCCTTCCCATTTACCATTTCGTTTTGAGGGCACATTTGTGGGGAGAATGTTGCAGCAAACATTTTCTGAATATGTCTCTTCATGGCTGAGTAAGAATTACAACTTTTCAAGTTCAGTGCCTGAATATCTTCCCAAAATATTATTATAAGGGCGTTATGCTTTTAGATCATCTTCTTCTGTTACTATGACCAAACAATCTTCATTTACTTGCTCATCTGTGCAGCCACTACTCTTGGTTGAAGGCATAGGAGGGTGGTTACTACCTATAGCAGCAATGTCACAGCCACAGGGCAACAGCCATCATGTACTCAATCAAGACTATAAGCCCAACAAAAATAAAATGGGATCTGTGAATTCTTGCAAATTGATGCTATTTGCTAAGGGAAGACACCCAAAAGACTGGTCTAATACTATGCCTACATCAATTACAAAGTAGTATATTTAGCCTTGATCAAAATGATTCAAAGGCTAGGAGTCTCCAAAAATATAGTAACTCTTTAGCTATTAAAAACTGAACAATTTTCACTCAGAAGGAGGCTGAAGCCAAAGTCTCTGTATGTTGAGTGAAAAGTTGTCATTCTTTACCCCTCTCTGGAACTGCAGTGAACTACCTGCAAAGTTTGTCCGCTTTTAGTTTCAAAAGCTGAAGGTTCTCCAAAGACAGCATCATGTTTTAACACGATTTACAAGAAAACCTTTAAGAGCATGTTTGAAAAGGAAATTCCCAAAAGAGCTTTCTGATGGATGGAAAGAGTTGGATGTATTTTCTATTTCTAGGTGTGGGAATGGAGAAGAGTTATCAATTTTTCCCAAGACTGATGTGTAAGTTCGGTCCTGAAGGAGATGTAAGGAGGTGAGCTATGGTGGTGTTACTAGTACATGACAGCATGCATCATTCTGATGTAACCTCATGGCTCTGTAAGCTTGAGAGTTAGGTTGAGTGGATGACTACACAGAATAAGTATGAACATGTTGTGATCAGGAACATCAGCTGTAGCATGGATAGAAATTTTAATGTTTTATTACAGTCACAACATAGAGAATCTGACGTAGTATTTCCTTATTACATATCCACTTACACCATCTTCAAATTGATTTGTTGCCTTTATGAAATACAGTGAGAAATCATCCTGAACTTCCTTTTAGAAACCAGCACATGAGCAAAGATCAAATTTTCTTATGGTTCACACACTTAGAGATATTTTCATAAATCAGCCAAGAAATTAATAATAAAAACAAACAGATTACATTTCCTTCCACTAACTAGAAAATGTTACTGTTGCTGCTATTCCAGCTTGCAAAGACACAGAATCATTGCTCTTCAATATATATGTGTGTGTATAAACACATCTATGCATACATACACACACATTGTGAGGTCTTCAAATCTTTAAGAAAAATAAGAACATATTTATCTTATAAGGTTTTAACAATTTCATAATTTGCAAATCCATTTCCTAATAGAGCATTTTTGATCAAAATCTCTCAGGAGATAAGAATCTGTAGGGACCCCATCACTTCCAGAAAGAGTACTTTTCCCTTGTAAAGCACTAATGAGTTGGTAATCCAGGGTGTAACAGACCCTGAAAAAAGCATCACAGAAGCCGTGCACAGAAGGAAGAAAATATACTGTGAAGCACCTACCAATATAGTATTTGCAACCAAATGTCTATTTCACATTGATTCTCAGGGCATTAAGAATGCACTATAAACTGTGGTGCATTTTATTTAGCATTTTAGAGCACAACAAATTGTTCAAATGATTGAAGTTGTTCTGAAAACGAGAGAAAGTGCAATGCAGAATCTTTAGCAGGAGTATAAGGAGGGAGCAGACCAACAGTGGCAAATTTTGCAGAACATTTGTACGAACTAGAATCTGTGTTGCAGGCTACAAGCAGAAAGACAAAATCAGTCAGAAGAACTATTGTTTTCTCAATGCCACTGAACCAATCACCTCAGATGGCTCAATACCTTTGTATGTATACTCTTAACATACAGATTTCTATGATGTCTTTTGTAAAGACTTGCATTAATTATTTAAAATAAATATTTCTATCATTAACCTAATCAGAAAATTTCCGGTGTGTTGAATTGTTCAGTGGAACATTTTTTTCTATATTTCTAGAAAATCAGATTAAGCCTTTTTGAACATACCAGATTTACAAGAAACAGGAAAGAAACCTGAAAGAAGCCTGGATCTCAGACTGTCATTTAAAGCATCATGCTTTTAACCTCCTCTTTCCATACAGAGCTCTTTACCTTTACTGACACCCTCTGGTCCCTATGCCTAAGTCAGGTTTGAATTCATTCCAGCACTCCTTCAAAAATTTACTCTCCAAATCAATATTTTGTGGAGCACAGATCTAGACATTTTCTGAAACTCCCATAAATCATATCACTGGTTCCCCAATAGTTCACCATGTCAGCAACTTATTTAGGGGACTCAAGCAAATTTGCCAGTCACGACCTTCCTGTATTGAATCTGTGCTAGCAGTCCTCCAAGATATGCATTTCTTAAAGTTGCCCTTTATTATTTTCTAACAGCAGAGCTCTTAATCGCACTTTTATCTTAGCTGCTATGATATTTTTCCTCAAGACCTCTTTTCAAAGTTACTTTCTTTCAAATTGTCAAGTAGAACTCAGCCAGTGAGATGTTTTTATTTTCTGTTTTCATTCTTAGTACATCTGCCCTTGTTATAAAATGAAATCAAGATCCCTTCTCCCGATATTTTTACCTAGAATTCAAAATATGACCTTCAGCTTTCCATTGACCAAACAAACTAAAACCTACACTTTTAATCTCCCAACTATCCCTAGCTATCTTCCCACTTTCATGTCATGCTCTGCAAGTTCTGACTTCTTTTGCATGGGCATTTGCTTTGTAAGTGTATGAAACAGAAGTGCTGCATGTTCAATAGTCCACTTATAAAACTACTTCGCTGTTATCCCCTTCAAGAGTGCTTAACACTTCATGTTCCCTAATATATTTGTTGTCTTCTGAAACTTTATATTCTTAACCACATCTTTTAAATATTCCCATAGTGTATCAACAGTAAATCTCTGCTGAAGGCCACTGTACATATAACACTCCTCAGTTACAATAGTTCACATCTCAGTTTTCTGTCTTCCTTTCAGCATACCTCAAACTAGTAAACAAGAGTTTGTGTTTTCCCTCACAACAAGATAGACAAGGGGTTTGAGGGAGAATGTTGGGGTTTTTCTTGTTTTCTTTTAGCTTTACTTGAAACTTTGTAGGTAAGTGTTATAGTAACTGAAGTCAATTTATAAAATATAGTTTTAGAAATTCTACTAGAGCATTGGGTAGCTTTTTTAAGCAATGGTACAGTTATTGCTAATTCTTTCAATAACTCCGGTAATAATATTAATCAGAATGAACCAAACTTGTGCTATTGATTCTCATAAAATACTTCTGAAGGAGTGGTATTACAACTCAGCAAGAATTAAAGGCAGTTTTATTAATTGGAAAATTTCATTCAAATTTTAATTATCAGGAATCCCCCCATAGCTTTTGGATAATAGTGAATCTATAATTTATTTATAGTTTCAAACTTCAGGATCTCATCAACAGCTCACTGAAGTCTAGGGAAATGCTGGAACACCTCAAAAAAACCCCTGGCACAAGTTCCTTCATTTAAGAAACCAAAACCAACTAAAATTGCGTCATTCCAAGGAAGCGTTACTTTTTAAGCAAAAAAAAAAAAAAAAAAAAAAAAAAAAAAAAAAAAGAAACCAAAACTTTGAAAAAACTTTAAGCTGCATTTCTGAAATATTGCAACACAGAAAAAGTAAGTCCTAAGTACTCACATTACATTATCTTGTCTAACTTCTGTTGCAGGAAGTTTCTGAGCTTAATAGATGTGCAGTTGAACATCTGAAGAAGTACATATACAGTCATGGAATTTTTTTTTCTAATTTAAAAATCTTAAAAAGACAGTTTCATGCTCTATGTCACAATAACTCTCAGTTCATCTTCTAGCCAGTTCACAGACATTCCACATAGTCTTATTAACTGCCCTCACATCAGAGACAAAAAATCGGTGCATCTTTATGTAATTCCATCTCCTCTGCCTGTCAGCAAAGGAGAAGAGTCCTGGAGCTGCACTTTTCTAATTCCAGAGATAGCTGTTTATCCCAAAGCCAGGTATCATTCAAAACTCCAAAACAGCACAACTTTCAGTGCATCGCTATAAACTCAATATGCTGGGTTACTTCCTGATTCAACCTCAAGCATTAGCATGGTAGCTCTCCCAAATATAAAAAATTAGCACATTTGCATAGACATTCCTTCTCTGGAGTATGTATTTGTACTAAAAGCCTCTCATCTCTCTTCACAACTCATTCACTGCAGTAGTTTGCTCCCCAATTAAACGACAGGAAGCATATAGCAGATCATAGTAATCTCTGCTTCAACTTTTCTGCTCAATTATGACAATTTCAATGTAAGATTCAAAACAAAAAAGCAAAACACATAAACCTGCAGCCCAAAAACGGGATCTCTCACCGTTGCCGGCTTCACAGTAGACTGCTCACAGAGACGCTGCGATAGATATTACAACAAATAATCTGCACACACTCCAAAGTCTAACCAGGGAAATCAGTGCCTGGCTGGAGGAACGGCAGAGACACTTACCGCTGCTGTGGCACCGTCTCTCTCGCCCTGACTCTCAGTCTCTCTCTCCCATCCTCCTGACAGCCTCAAATATAGCAGTCCCTTATGTTGCTGAGCCTGGGGGAGCAGAGGATTGCAGAGTTGGGTTTTTTCCCTTTTTTTTTCCTCTCTTTTTTTTTAAACCATCCAGAGGTAGTTCTCCAGACCCGACCGCTTCTCCGCCTCGGCTCGCTCAGTGATGGAGAGCCGCAGGTGAAGGCATCCGCGCCGCGGCTCCCGCGAGCCCCTCCCGGCCCCGCCGTGCCCCCTCCCGGCGGGGGGACCGAGGCGCCTCCCCCGGCTGCTCCCGGGGGGCGGCGGAGGCTCTGCCCGCCCCTGCCCGCACGCGTGCGGATGTATGGATGATGTGGATGTGCGTTTATGCGAGGGCCATCTCACACCGCCGCCCGCCGCTCGCCCCTACCCCTAAGCGCGCAAGGACCCCCCTCCTCCCGCTCTCCTCCTCCTCCTCCTGCTCCTCTCCACCTTCCTCCCCGATTCTCCTCTTCACTCCTCTGCCCCGGAGCGTGAAGGCGAGAGGGCAAGTTGGCGAGCGCTGTCCGCTGATCTCCTGCTCCTCCTCTAACCCAAGACACCAGCCTCTTCCATCCACCACTTTCTGACCCCATCCTCTCCTCCCTCCTTCTCATCCCCTTCCCCATCCTCCTTCCAGGTGGATTGATTTTTGTGATTTTTTTTTTCTTTCCTTTTTTTAATTTTTTTTTTTAAAGCGTTTTTACTCCTCTCCAGCGGTTATGACCCTCTCTACCCCCGCGCTCTGCAGCCGGAGCCGGGAGCTCGGGAGCCGCGGCTGCTGCCCTCACCGCACCGCAGCTCATCGCATCGCGGCGCACCGCAGCGCACCCTCTGCTCCTTTACACCGCGGCTGCTCCGGCTGGAGGCACACCCGGGGCGGCCAGCGCTCGGCCCGCACCCAGACCGCCGCGGCTCCGGCAGCCGCCTGCTTCTCTCGCTGCTCGCTTCCCCGCCATGCCCCCGTTCCGGCTGCACCCCCGCCCGCAGCCGGCAGCGCTGTGCCCGCCCGGCCCGGCCCGGCCCTGCCGAGCGCCCCCGCCCGCCCCGCGCAGCCCCGGGCACGGCTGCCGGCGCCGCCACACCGGCCTCCGGGCGGGTCCTCCTCGCATCCACCCACACATCCAGCGCGTTCCCACTCTTCTGCCTCTCCCTAATGGCTGTCCTCAGCATCCAGGCTGATTCTAATCCTTCCTTTCTTTTTTTTTTTTTTTTTTTTTTTTTTTTTTTTTTTTTTTTTTTGTGTTTTTTTCCCCTGTGGCAATGGCAACTTGTGCTATAAAATTTAATGCTTTTCTGGCCTTCTGTTCTTTTCTTTCATTGCCTTTTCCTCCCCTTTGCCTTCCACAAGTAGTTAGGACTCTTTTTTAACTTACGCGTTATCTTAGTAATTATTGTATAATTCCTATTCTCTGAGAATTTTCTCTGCTTCAGTGATTCCATTTCAATGGTTTATGCTTTCTGAACCTCTGTGGTCTACAAATATCTGTGTGAGTGCATGTGTGTGTTTGCATTTTTCTTTACTAACTTTTCTTTATTTTTTTTTTCTATCCCAGGTAGTTTCTGGCCAATTTTCAAAAACTGACCCTTTTGTGCTTTAGATTCGGGGGAACAAAGATTTTGGATTAATTCTGGAATTTGCTGGGGGTTCCTACACAACTCTGATCTCAAATTGGCAATACTAATATGATTTTTTCTCTGTGTCTTTTGCTTGTCTCTTATATTGAAGCCTCTAGCAAGATAAGATACTAGTGATGAGTAACACAAAAGTTTTATACACTTTTGTGGTCCTGTATAATATATGGAAGTCTATCAGAGGATTTACAGCTCAACATCATGTTCAGTGAATTCTGTGCACTACTGTCAGTGAGGATGAATTGAAAAAAACCCCTCACTTTCAATTCTTTTTTTTATTATTCTAAGATTGAAAATTTCTGGTCCTTCATCACCATCTCCCACTGTCTTAACTATCACAGTGGTAGAGAGAGAATGCATCCATCGTTAGGAATGGACTTTGTCTGGAAACACTATTTCATACAAACACAGAAGACAATTGTCTCCACAACTGTGGATGGCTCTCCAGACATATTTCTGTTGAGCAAGTAATGTTGCAACTTGACATATCAAAGCTTCCCTGACTGACTCAATTCACAGAAAATTATCATCTGGTCATTATTTCCAGTGTTACTAGGTTACAAGACAGCATTTAATCAGAAGCCAGGAATAGTGACTGCATTAATTCTGATCTTATGAATAACTTATGAGGTTCCATTTCTCAATATTTTCAAAGTGAACGTTGAAGCCAGAAGTATTTTTGCCTTTTTTTTTTTTTTTTTGATGCGTACTGTATCTATTTATGATGATAGTGAGGAATTACTTGTGAGGAGGTGATTTTCATTGGTTACTTTTTTACAGATAGAGAAGAAATTAAAAGCAATGCAGTTGTTTTGTTTTGTTTGGTTTTTTTTAAGTCATAAAGACTTGATTTTATGGTCCTTATCATCCTTTATGAAGTTTATAGGGTTACTTTGAAAAACTACTTTACGGCCCCCATGCCATACACATTGGGCTACACACTAACTCAAACTTCTTGTCAAAGTACATCTTTCTTATGAATGGCAACTTTTAATGTTTGCTTCTTTTTTTTCAACTTCACATCAGCAATATTTCTGCAAGGAGGTATTTGTATCTTTTCCTTTAATATAATCAGGAATTAAATGGATTTGTATGAGTACCAGTTTTATCTTTCTTTGGAAGGAAAGTGGCACACAGATTTTAAACAGGTTAAAGTTTCATTGGATTGTGTGTATCCTTTGCAAGGTCAGTTCCTGCTCTACTTCACCACAATCTACTCACAAGATTGTGAGATGTTTTATGCCGTGTATGTTCAGTGCTCAGTGCATGGGCAGTGAGTTATGATCCGCATAAATAGCACTTTGTTACAGTACTGTTATTGCAATACACTTTAAGTCAACCTAGCTGCATTTTGCATATCTGGTCTGACTATCTGCCAATTAACACCTTAATCTCTCTATCTTGGTGTCTGCAGTGGACAAGCAAACAGTGGGTGCAGCACATCTGCAGTCTGAGTCATTTATGAGCTCTTTTCTTATTTGTTTTGTACTTCTTTTCATTGAATCTCTTCTTTTAAACAGAACACATTATCTTTTTCTTTCCCACATGGGAACTGCTCCACTCTCTGAGCTGTACCATTACTATTGGGATATTTCACTGTACTTTCTTGACCAGTTGCAGAATGTAAGATAGGGAGTGAATTTTGAAGAAGAGAATTAGCTGCACAAATTTCTCCCCCTCATTTGGGTCTGCAACAGTGCTGGAGGTGTATATTTAGAGATAATGAAGGCTTCTTTTGCTCTTCCCCTTCCATTTATGAGAAGCTCTTTCAGGCACCTGGAGGACAGTATTTGAAAATAGTTTTTGAAAGGTGTACGTTGGCCCTCTTTTAGTATGCAGCTGTATAATTTTAGTGGCAACCACTATATTTTGTCCTCCCCTAGAACATCTGGATAGACTCCTCATGGCTTTATAATTAGAGTTATAAGAAAATTTTCTAGGGGGATAAGCAGAATTGTGTGTAAATTTGACGCATAATTCTTCAGGCCTTCGGCAAACGGCAGAAGATTCAGAGCCTATCATGAAAGCTTTCAGTTATAGCAGATAATTAACAAACTGGAGACGTTAGCAATGGAAAGAAGTTGCTGCATAAAATTAAAAATAAAACCCCAAGCTCTGGGGACTTAAGCCTCTTAAATTTTCAGAAGTGCAAACAGATGACATCTGGTCCAACATAAAGACTGGGATAAAGTTAACCTATTTGAAAAAGTTTTGAAGCAGCAGAATGAAACATGTTTTGTACCACAGCTTTATAGCATGACACAATGGCCGTTTTGATTTTGTAAGAGAAACCTGTAAATTGAATGTATTGTTTCATTGAGCAGTGGCCTGAGAGGATGACAGAACTGCACTGCAGTTGGTTCAACGCCTTAAGGATGATGAGGCCATTCTGTTACTTGGTGAACAGCACCATTGTAAATTTCCACTGCTGCCTGGTTGAAGAGAAAATGATCTGGGTCCAATACATTTTGATACATCCAGGTATGGGCAGTATGTTGCTACTGAAATAGTGGTCATCAAAGAGCCAAATAGCAATGCTGTGGTATTAAATTATTGACAGGAGGGGACAGACTGAGGGCTCCTTTGTTTCTGCAGAAGCCACAAACTCTGGAAGAGACATAGGGAAGTGACAAGTGTGTGTCTTAACCCTATATCAGACTTGTTCATACACTGATGTTCCATTGAGTGTTATTGGTTTTGTGAGGAACTGATTCAAAATGAAAGCAAAGGAACAGGTTCTTAAAAATCAATCTCCTGGCTTCTGACAGAAGCAAGGATGAACTGATCATCAGAGGGGATTCCTCTTTTCTGTGCATGCTTTGTGCAAGTGCAATACAGTTTTGCATTTCCAGAGTCAGAATACAGATGAGAAGGGATTTGCAGATTCTTATTTTCTCCTGGCTTTCCTAACCTTATGAGGGACATGCCTAGGTAAGCTGTTATGAAATACAATGCATTGCTTTTGATGCGGTGATACAGCTACTAGTTAATATGCTGAGAAAAGCAAAACCATAATTTTCCTCATTCCTTCCAGCTTGATCTTCACCATATGCACAGGAAGGATCCAGTGTCCCCTGGAGACTGATTTTACCTTCCACAAAGATGGAGCAAAGTTCTTACTGCACATGGGAGCAGAATGCACAGAAGAGTAAAGAGTGGAGAAAGAACAGATCTGTTTACCACTGTAGCTATCCCATGGTAACATGAGCTGTTGTGATAGGGAACTAGCTGGGGGGTGTGCTGATCCATAATACTTAAAGCAGAGGAAAAAAGACAAGGGAAATGAGATGTTCTCTGAGCACCACAGAATTTTAAAAAATAACAACCCATAATTAAAGCTGAATATTCCAGCAGCAAGGAAAACTCAATAGCAACAAAGATAAAACCCCCTATCTCTCTAACCCATATCTCCAAAGAGCCATGAGCACAAAGGATGAAAAAACTGCCCTCTACTGAATTACAGAATGGTCAGAGTCCATGACTGCTGAATGCAGAACAGGACTAGATACTAAATTTAGTTTCCTAACTTCTATTTCAATACCTAAATATAAATGGCCTGATTTTTTTTCAAGGATGTTGAACAGTTCCAGATTCCTCTGATTTATGTTGCTACTTAGAGAAAAAAAAAAATTTTGTTTAAGTATCTAACAATAGGACGCAGAATTCTGACCTTACAGACCAGAGGTTTGCAGCCTACTTTGTAAAATAATTGGATGCCATTGTGCCTTCCTAAGATGGATAGAGCTGCAAAAGAAAATATTTATTCTGTGTTTTCCTACTAATGAAGGAAGTGAAGAGCAGAATTCCCATGGCCCTGTGTGCAGTAGCAAAAATTTGGGTTTTTTTCTCTCCCTCCCACCCTAAGTTCAATGGAAATACACTAGAAGAGAGACTTAATGTGGGAAGCATCCTTGTCAGTGCAAACCTTCTTTGGAGTATAGTGCAGTTATAACTACACTAGTAGTGAATTAAGCTTTTCATTATTTTTAAATGAACCTTCAGTCCTCAGTGATTTTTTTGTTTCCAGATGTAATGGAAATCTAGAATTTGTGACATAGACAACTTATGTATCCAACAGTATATGACATTATCTTCTATTTCAGAAGATTTGTAACCCTGTGAAAGAAGTACTAGGAAGAATAAAAGTTCCTGTCATTTTCAGACCTTCATTGCTTCCTGGACAGTCACTCAAGCATTTCAGAGTGACACAAGGGAAAAGGGGAAATGTGGATTGTTACACAATGTACAAAGCCATACGATAAATAATTTAATGCATAAGTAAAGCTGAATAACCCTATCCCCAAGAAACCTGAGTGACACTATTATCAAGTCTTTATTTGGTGAAGCATGTAAAACTGAATTTGTGAACTCATCTGAAAATAAAAACCAGACATACCAAACAAGCCTTTTTACAAACAAAAGCAGAAAACAGGCAGGAGAGAAGTAAAACTTTGGAAATCACGTCCTTGAGTCTGTGAAAATCTCAGATTAGAGTGTTAGTGTCAGTGTCCCAGAAGGGCTGACAATTCTACTTTGCTGTGTTTCTCATAGAAGAAAGGATTTGACCAGTAATGTCTGAAATTGAGAGTTTCTGTTAGCTGTGATGAAAATGGCACAAATCACCATTCCCCAGTTTCCTTGTTACCCTACCTGCAACGCCCTTTACTCCCCCCCACCCCCCCACCACAAGAGGATTAGATTCATCGTTTGATTTTGATGGTTTATCTTTTATATGACAGTTTACTGGCAATAGTGTATCTGGAGTGCCCTATATGAAAATAATACAAAAGAAAGCTTGAATTATTTCTTCAAGTAATTCCTTCAAGTACGTCTGGAATAACCTGCTTGACTCCTTTATTAATATGCTGAGTACCTGATAAATCTAGATATGTGAAGATGGCATTAACTTAATAAAATAAATTGATCTCATCTAATAACAAATTTTATTGGTGGTGACTTGGCAGGTGAAAGCACAAATGAAGATGACTTTGAAACCTTTAAATGTTTTCTGAAGAAAGTGCAATTACTCAGTGATCTTTTATCTTAGGAACAAAATACTAAATAAATTGAACAAAGGTTATAACATATAATTAATAACATACATATATATACAGGTTTTAGTGTAACCTACAGAACATTAATTACAGCACTTATTTCACAGCTGTTCTAGGAAAGCTCAAATAAAATGTGTCTACAATTAAAATTGAATATATACTGAGTTCATTAACTTAACAGCTGCACCAATAACCAATACCAAGGAACACAGCCTACTTTGTTAATGTCTTGATACCATCTGCAACATTCAAAACTATTGGGTTTTAAAGCAGATGATGTCTTACTAGTATTGTGATCACAGCTATCACAATATGCTTACACATGCTACTAAAGTGAATTGATCTGTTTCAAGGGAATTTCAAGGGTTATGAGCTGAGCTGCACGACAATTTCCTAAACACAATTGTGGTGGCTAGAAAGTCAAAACCAGAGGTTCTTGGTGGCTTCTTCCCAATTCTTATGTCCTCAAACGTTAATTTCACTTGTGTCCAAACAAGCAAAATTCAACTTTATAGCAAAAATAAGGGGACTGAATTAATATAGGAAACTTTTATGCTATCACTTACTTTTCAATGTTTTGACATAAAAATTTTGTCATTTTAACCCATATTTCAAAGTGTAACTTCCAGCTTTAAAAAGAAAAAAGGAAACCCACATGCACAAAAAAAGAGAAACCAAACAACAACAACAAAATCCAAAAAACCCCAAAACACCCCAGAAATCCCATCATATAGAGAATCATACAGACATTAAAGAAAATGTACTAGATTTTTAAATCTGCTACACAAACTATTCTAACACAGGCAATAATAGGTGACAGCAGGCATAAAATTGTACCCCAGAAAGGTGTAATTCCATTTAACATGTACAGCAGTTGATTTCAGCATCTGGTTCTCCTCCAGGCCTTGGTTTGGTATGTGAACTTAATCCATTCTATTTGCTTCTTTGAATATGGACTAGCAGTAGTTTTACTAGTATTAAAGTCTGTCGCTGCAATGTTTAAGTTATATCCGTACACATTTGAGAACTCTCTGTCTCTATCATTCTTTCAAATATTCAGTACAAATTCTACTTTTTCATTATTAGCTCCCTGCCTTCTTTCCTCATTTTGTTCTTTCATACTTTTCTTGTTTTTTGCTCATAATTTATGACTTGTGTAGCTTTCACAGCTCTAACTTCTGTGTTCCTTATGTTCCTCTACCCAGAGTCCATTTCCTTGTTTATTAATTGCACTCTCTTCCCCATCTTCAACCTTCTCGTACTCCCTCAGGTTCCTTGTCCCAATCTGCTCCTCCCCTCAACAGTTGTCTCTTGCCATCTGTTTTTTGTCCTTGACTCAGACGTTGTGATGCTTTTTTTCCATATTTCCTGTGCTTCCGTGTCACTTGAGCAGCAATGAAGAAATAACCTATAGCTCTAGGAAAATAGGCCATTAATTAGTTTACAGGTTCACATCCTATGGACTGAATTAACTGGCATTGAAATTCAGGAAGAGTCTTCCTTGATCTTTGTAACTGTGTTCCAGATCATACTCAGTCTTTTTCAGGTGTGAAACTTGCTCAGATAAGTCAAAGTTCTGAGTTAGAATCTGCAAGGAATGTGTCTGTCAAACCTTTAGAACTTTCCAAGCTGCTGTGAAAGGATATTTTTCAGTGGTTTCCGGAATGGAGAGAAGGCAGTTTTATCATTGGGGTGACATCAGAAACACTGCTGGCTTAAAACCAAATTCTGCTAAAAGGTCAAGATTTTCCTTTAAAATGTTCATAAAGTAACTGCTGAATTTGTTATAGTTTAACATCAATGAAAGAGCATTTTTCTGTTAGCTTTATATAGAAATGTCTGAATATTTTTTTTTCAGAAATGTTTTTAAAAATTAAATAAATCTTCTACCTGACATACACCCAGTGGAGAAAATTTCAATCCAAATATACAGATTTGGCAAAGTTAAAAAGAACTTCACTTGGAAGCGTCCAATAAGAAATATCAAGGAAGAATAACTCCAAAGACACTATGAACTCCATCTATAATAAAATCTTTTTTTATTAAGTTATCAGCTATGTTATTATCAATGAAAGGGAGTATTAAGCATCTATCTGTTTTCCTTTGAAAGTGTTAACATAAAGGATGCAATATAAGGGCTTTTAAAATATCTATCTTATGTTATTCTTCTTTGTAAAAGATGTGACAGGCTGGGTAGCTGTTTAATTTTTCCATGCACACATTCCTTTAGCCAGGAATGGCCCCCCAGCCAGATGGATGGCTGCCTTGCTGCTGGTCCCCAGAGGCTCAGTTAGATGGGATCATCTGAAGGGGGGAGCTGCCAGTCTCCAGGGGCCACTGAAATGGCAGAGAAGGGAAGATTGTGAAAAGTTTCAATTGTCTCACCAAACCAAAATAGAAGGAGGGACAGAGAGAGACAGCTAGCATGAAAACTGCAGTGGTAGAGAGCAAGTCACAAAGGGGCTCAGGCACAGAGAAACCAGTTTTTATGGACAGCCTGGGATTTGTCATTGAAAATGCAGCACTCTCTAAGGACATAAAAGGAAATGGGGAGATTTTTGTTGCTTTTTCTAAATCTTCTTTTCAATTTTCATCACTTTAAAAAGTCTGCTTTCTAATTTCCATTTCCATTAAAAAAACCCAAAAACTTCTGAGCTTTAGAATGCATGTAAGGAATGGCGGAGAAAAATCCCCCTCAGAACTTTATTTTGATGTTCTATCTTAAAGAATTTATTTTGAAAGAATACTCTTACCCAATAACAAACTGCATCAGAACAATTAGGTAAAGGATGTGTTAAGTATTTAATAGGATGCCAGTTATTGTTCTGAAACAATAACCAATTAGTGTAAAGAACTTTTTACATTGGAAAAAATTGGAAATAGTTTTATAAAATTAAATCTTCTCTATAGAATATTTAGCATAGGATTAAGGTCTGGACAAATATATTTCTGGTTTTAATTGAACAGACTGAAAGCAAAACCATTTGGCAGATGTATAGCCCAGTACCTTGTAGTGAAATTTAAAGAGTGATGACAACATGTAAGAATTTTTTTAGCATACTAATAACATAATTTAAAGGCAGAAGCAATTTGTTAAGGATTAAATTGCATACTCCGCATATGCAGTAAAAATGTTTTGTGCCCTTCAAAATGTTTTATTTTCTTAGTGAGAGTATAAGTGTTAATTGAATAATAAACTTAAGAATAGCATTTTGAAAGCATTTTATTCTATTGTCTGGATTACAAATTCAGAACACTGACAGACTAATCCTGCTCATATTAAGTATACAATGCATGTTATGGCATAATTGTGCTTTAAATATACTTGATAGATTTTAGTATGCACTTTAAATGTCATGATACTATGAGAAGCAGCTGTAAAAAATGTCATCTTGGTGCTTCATATTTATGCTATGACTTCCACAGGAGTTTTGAAACTCTGAAGGAGTGTTAACTGCCACCATTGCCATCTCAGGATGGTGTGTTAATATCTTTCTCCCTGACATCCTTCCCCCCTACCAGTGCCAATTATGACAGAGATGGTCTCCAGGGATTACTGACAATTTCTTTGATGACGTGTGAGAGCTGCCATTGCCCACTCGGAGCACTGACAGTGACTGAAAGGTGTGTGTCTTGGCTGTTAAATGTGTTTAATAGCAGCATGCCATTTCCTGTCATCTCCTGTACCTTAAGAAGAGTCATATTGTCTCCATATGTCTGTTCATGACAACTTTCTGTGTCAGAGTGGCTGAAGTTCCACATGTGCACACGTGTCTGCACATGTGTAGCAGGAGCAGTGGACTGTATGGGATTTTTCATTGTGTCTGCTGTATGCATGCCAGGAGTTAAATGGCATTGATCAGGATTACAAGGGCACCAATAAAAGTGGTGCTGAATCTAGTTCAATTATATTGTGAAATGAATCACGAGAAACATAATCTCAAATATGTATAATATCACCAGTGATTCAAATCAGGAGAGGATTCATTTTAGCCTTTTGCATTAGGTTTTGAAAATTACCTAGAACTTCCAGGGGTGATTTCCTCCAGAAACTGCAAAGAAGAGTATTCATAATTCCGAAAAAATTCTGAAGTCATGTAAGGAATCGTGCAAATCAGCCAAGTAAACAGCCATAGCTGATCCACCTATTAATGACCTTATCAGAATTTCCTCAGAGTCAAAAAAGACTTATATTAATTTTTACTAGCTTTTGAAAAAAAACCCCATCTAATCTTCCTATAAATCAGTTAGCAAAATTCAGGTATATTTTCAAGCATTTATACTTGCGATATGGTAAAAGGAATAATTCATTTTATATTTTTCAGCTTATATCAATATTATTCATATCCACATGGTGGTGAGAGGATTAAAACAAGAAGAACTGCAGATTTTCAGAATAACCTGAATTTCCCAAATTCTGTGAAACACTTCCTCCAATTTTTGTGGTTTTATGCCGACAAGAACCTTAAATTGCACTCTGAAATTGTTTCACGTTTTTCAGATCTATAAAATCTCAATGACTGATCAATTGTATCTCTAATATCTTGTAGTTAAAGCACTGAGCCAATTTTCATGAGATCTGGATTCAATTTCTTGTTGTAAACTCCCTAGGTGGGTGTGATTTGGTTTTTCAGTTCTTCATACTTACTTTTCCTGAATTTATAAAAATACACAGCATATTGTCTGAGCTGGAAGGCTATGTAGTAATAATTCCTATTATGTATTCATAGTGGGGTTTCATGTAACAGTCTGATTTTGGGTATTAGTTAGAGATAGAGTCTCTAGATTCTGTTTCATGTACAGGTTTTTAAATTTTCTTTCATAGTAAGCTGCAGATCTCTTTGTTAATTGATACCTAGGAATAATGCTTTAACTCTGGAAATAACTATGCAACTGATTTAATAAAAAAAATTGGAATATGTTTGGTTTAAATTAAATTTCTACACATGAATGTTAATTAAAATTCACTTCTACTGATAAAAACATTATTAACATGTATACAGTGTACAGTTAACAGAAACAGAAATAGAAGCAATTAATGAAATTAGATGTTTTCTTTACCAGGACGGAATATCCCAAAGAGTAATTGCTTATATTCATATATTCTCTGTAGATATCACTAATAGCATCATTAAATCGATATAACACCACTTTAGAAACACTAAACAGATTTAATGACTGGGGACTTGATAGGAGTGACACTTTTTTTTTCTTTTTAGTTGTGTATGAGTGTCAATAGAATTTGGCATTTTCATGTGGCTGTCAGGACGTGACTCTATTTTGCATCACAGAAACTAATTAATGTACGGCGAAGTGTGTTGCTTTTCAGGTGCTTTTGAAATACTTGTTCTCTTATTAAGTGTCAGCTGTGTAAATATTTATGCTTATCTAAAGGTTCACATCTATTTTCTCAGAAATTAAATTTTGGTGTTGTGAATGATTATGTAAGATTTATTGCTAACACAATATCTAAATATTGCCAGTTTAGTACATAATATGAGCAGGTCTAAAGTTTTATAACATAAGTAGGTCAGTGCAAAAATGTCCAAGTTTACAGTTTTTGGCCTTGCAGGATACTAGGTGACAAAGCAACAGCACCTGTGTAGTGCTAATTTAGGATTTTGCTCCAGATCTTAGTGATTTACACACCCATGCCAAAGTGAGCGTTCCCTGTCTTCAGGCTAGATATATTCTGCAGGCATCCCTGCCAATGGATCCACCTGGGAACCGCCTTCAACCTTGGGAGAGCAGTTCACCCTGTTGGCCCAGTCCTCAGCACCATTTAAGACCCTTTTCCAGACCCATGTGTACCAAAGTCAAACTCAATCATCACAGCTTCCCCTTCTTTGGGATGCATTCATTATGGGAATATCCAGTCAGCTCCTCCTGTAATGCCCACCTAGCATTCTTATTTTTGGACAAATTAAATTGTCCATCACATACAGCGAAGGAGAGGGGGTATGTGTGGGGAGGTCTGAGGAAGATCTGGCTGTTTTTGATGCCGTCACAGACACTATTTGAGTTATTGTACACAATTTACCATTTTAGTGTCTTGTCTGGGTGCTAGAAATGATGGCAAGAATAGGCAAGTGGGGAAAAACACTTTTTGCTTTTCAGAAAATCAAGTAAAGCCAACAATAAATAAATTAATTTGGTTTTATAGCCCTTCTCTGCCCCTTCTATACTGGGGAAGGAACGAGGGGCTTCAATAGCTGTAAGTGCTTCTAGAGGTACTCTGTGGTGTACATTGGGACATTGTGTAACCCACCATCCTATCCACCCAGAGTACAGTGCAATCACACCAAAACCCTTGGAATTCCAAATATTTCTCTTTTAGTAATATCCCAACTGAAGTTTTACAGGGATTGATTCTCCTTACACTTCTGTGCGACAGATGCAGTAAATAAATTTACAGAGGGAAATGCCATGACAGAAGAGCTAAAAGGTTTCCCCAGAAGCACTACACTGCATGTGAGAGAATTTACAATTTAGCAAGCCTGACTGCCAATTCCTGCATTCAGACCTCAAATCCAAAAGACTCCTTGAAGTTTAGATACTTCTTTTTATGAATGTAAATGGTGTGCTATTATTTCAATTAAGTTGAACTATATTTGTTATCATCTCTTGGGCAGAAAGATGTAAGAGATATGTGCTGTATAAATCCTTCTATGGATAAAACTGTAGTAAAAATCAATGTCAAGAAAATTAGGTGTGTGTGATTAAGGAAGCTAAACATGACATTACATTACACAAATGGTCACCTTGTACTGATAGAGCAAGTTGACTGATGGAAGTCAACGTTAGGCAGGGTTTGTGCAAACACAAAGAAAAAAGTAGAATTAATATTGAATTACTGGTATTTATATATTATCAATATGCCTTTATATGCTTGACTGTTGTACTTCTGGAAGGACAATGAAAGATGCTGACGAGTCTTTACATTTAATTTTAAAAGGTGAAACTTGACAAACATGCACTTAAGACAGCTAAATGTTAGAAACATCTGGCAATACTGGGGCTTGCAGAAGATGCTGCTCTGTATATATGTTACCAAAATGTTCTGCATGGGCATTCAGCTCTCATAAGACTCCAGCCCCACAACAAAACACACAGGGAATGGAAGAAAATATGATACATAGAGAACATGAAGTGAACCGAAATGAGAGTTTAAACTTCAATCAATGTACAGCCATATGGTAATTATCTCTAAATTTTATATGCAATGTACAGACTTTCAGTTATCTCCCTGTTTCACATCTTCACATGACATTTTCATGACTTATTGGCAATGGATGCCATGAACATCCAGTCAATGTCATTTCAAAAACTTCTTATCTGGGGAAGAATGGCTCAGGCACATGCTTCCTTTTAAGAGCTAACATCCTTCCTAGAGGCCAGTGCCTGGAATCATAGAATCATTTAGTTTGGAAAAGACATTTAAGATCATTGAGTTCAACCATTAACCCAGCTCTGCAAAGTCTGCTACTAAACATGTCCCCAAGTGCCACATCTACACATCTTTTAAATTCCTCCAGGGATGGTGACTCCACCACTTCCCTGGGCAAATTGTTCCAGTTTTTAACAACTCTTTAAGGAAAAAAAATTCTTGTAATATCCAGTTTTGAACGTCCCCTGGTGAAAACAGAAGTTGTTTTCTCTTGCCCTGTCTCTTGTTACTTGAGAGAAGAGACTGGTCACCACCTGTCTACAACCTCCTTTCAGGCAGTTGTTGAGAATGATAAAGACTCCCCTGAGCCCCCTTTTCTCCAGACTAAGCAACCACAAATGTTCAAAAAGCCTCACTTCTACATCCAGGAAAGGAAAATTAACCTGAGAATTTGAGCAGGAATGTTCAGTTTCAACTGAGGCGTGAGGCTTCTTACAGAGTGTCTGAGAATATGAGAAAATATAGAAGAAATTGTCCTGTACAGACAACCAAAAAAGATTATATTGCACAGAGCATCATGAGGCCCAGTAGACATACTAACTGGGTCTGCGAGATTAAATGTTCCTTCTTTTGGGGAATCTGAATGTATTTTGCCCGAGGCTTCCTTTCCCCAATCTTTTTGTGAGGAATGAGGGGGTTAGCCATGATATTGCCTATAATTCCAAGATCTGGAATAGTGCTGGAATAGAACCTGTGTGATACCTGCTATGAGTACCTTTGGAGCCTGTTGAGAGATGCTGTCACTCTCATTCACATTGACCTACAGTTTATTTTATTACTGTTCTCACAGATTAGTAACACAAACCACATGGTGTAGTGGGCATTTCTAGAGGACATTTCAATTAAATTACTACTGAATATACAAATTCTATGAAATCATAAGGCATTATGGACTCTAATTTGTAGCCTTCAATGAAGTTTAAACAGGGTATTTAAAGTCACCTTGGAGTTAATTGAAAAATAAAACAAACATAGCAGATTAATAAAACAACCTCACTAATCTATCACTGTTTTATGGAGGGAAGGGATCAAAATAATTACTGCCTGTCTAAAACACACCTTCTGAAGAAAGAATACAACTTCTAAAATTGAGTAATTGAATTCTTACAAGTGGAAACTACATAAAAAATAAAGTAAAATCCTAAAATATTTTTACCACTTTAATCCATAATTATGTAAATTAATGATACAATTCTAACAAGCAAAGTTGTAGCTTTACATGACAAAGTCTAAAATATGTTACCTTGAATTCTACATAGCTGCAATCTGTTCTGGTATCCAAAAATATTATGGTGTAAAAAAATGTGAAATTTTACAGTATCTACTGTTGGAGTTTTTTAAATATAAAAAGAACACTAAATACAGCTATAAAACAAATCAAATAATAAATTTAATTTTTATATAATTGATGTTTACTAGTAAGCATATATACCACAAAGTAAGAACATATTTAATAAAGAGTGAGAACATATATAATAAAGTAAGTAAGAAATCTTCATAATCAATGTTTTTGTGTTCCTAGATTAATATATTTGAAGACAATATTTGGATATCAACGCAACTCTGTTCTCTTCAGTCTCATTCCTGCCGCCATAGGTCTGTCACATAACAGGTGGCATATGGGCAAGCAGCTGAGTTGTAACTGGGTGCATCAGACTGTCCCAGGGCTGCCAACTGCAGCATGGGGATGCTGGTTTATGTCAGTTCAGTAAGTTGGGAGTGCATATAGTGCGCTGGCACTGAGCCTGCCTCCTTGGCAGGTGTGATCCAAGCACCCTGCCATGTATATGCTGTTCTGGGAATATCCTGTCAGCACTGCCATATTTCTCAATCACAAGAAAATATCCATATTCTTCAAAATGTACAACTATGTGTGGAAGTTCACACCTCTGCAAGAATGTCTCTGATGCCAACAAATTGCTAGATGGCAAGCCATGAATGCATTATTTATGGTACAAAGCAAGATGAATGCGTGAGGAAATAGAGTAAAAACATGGAAGCTGAATTCTAGAGAAAATGCACTGACTAAAAATGAAGAATTTGTACTCTCCTAGTCCTCCAAAGGCAGACAATACATAGGCACGGTGCTAATGTCTTGTCTGCTTGCACAGATATTGGGTGTCCAACTGTCTGTAAAAAATAATTTAGCACATAAACAATTTTTAAAAATCATGCTTTAACATTTTGCATTCATCTTCTTTTCCATAGCTTAATTCTCTATTGTTTCCCTTCTCTGTGAAAATACAGTCTTCTAAAACTAGCATTCCTCTCCTTTGCTTTCATACCCAGAGAACATGAGTACTTCTATCTTCTACTGTCAAATCATTAAGCAATCCTTGTATGCTATTGTGTGATCAAAATTGGAATGGGGATTGGCTTTCCCAGGCCCTCTTCTTGTCCCTTTCTTCTCTGAATTGATGTCATCTGCCAGGCACCTGGAGCTCAGCGCTGGGGACAGCTCCTGAGTCACATCCATGTCCCTGATGCTGACTTGTTTTGTGATCTTCAGAGATGACAGACCAAGGCAAAAATTGTACTTCTAATAAATAATTCAAGCACTCAAACTGAAATTCTAGCTCATGGACCTGCTGAAAAGTACCATACACTATTACACTAAAAAATGGGAAAGTACTGGATATGCCAAAAGTAACAGAGAAGGTTTTTTATTCTTGTCCTGGCATGTACTGACAGTCTCATATCTCATCCTCCAGCTGCTGGGAGTAGGAGGCTGCCTCTGTTCCTAGAACAGTCCTATTAGAGTATTTTTTTAGTCTGGGTTTTTCCATTTGCAAAATGAATTTATGTATTCTTCAAAGCCAGGAAATTTAGTTACTACATATATATATAACAGATGCAAGTTTTTATACCAGGAGAAAATTCCTTAACCTCATCCCCATCCCCATCATTAAACTGAGCATCATCTTCCTTCATGTTATTATTATTCATCTCTTTTTTTCTGTTGTATTGTACAAGGATAATACTTTTCCCCTCTTTAAATATGCATCCTTTTTTCCCTGGACCAGCCTGTTGCTGCACCCAGTTTCGTTCATTTGCTGTCTATGACACAGTTGCAATAACCTCTTCTGTACCAAGTTATCTTGTCATTTTATCTTTTAGTATAAAATGTTTTGAGAGGTTTGTTTGAAAGAAGCTGTATGAAAATGAATTAAATTTTACTGGTTTATCCTGAAGCAGAGGTTGCGCTGAGTTGATTCCCCATTTTCTCCCTTCTAGATTTGACTTGTCATCTTTTTAAACAAATTTCTGTCCCTCTGTTTTCGTTGGAGTTTCTTTTGTTTTGTTTTGGTTTGATTTTTTAACATTGTATTTTGATTCAGTGCACAAAACAACTTGCACTTAGCGGTTTTCAAAAACATTCTTTTTGGTAGTGTCCTGCTCTCATAAAATAAAAACTAAACCAAAACAAAACCCTGAGAATAACGGACCTGCAGAATGCAATTTCCTCAACAAAGAACTCACAATGAGCATGAGAGTTGCAACACAATTGAAAAGACACACATGGAAAGGGCCAGATGCAGGAAAGTACCTGTCACAGGACCATTTTCTTTGGTATGTTGATCTCTACAGTTAGTTTCTAAAATTTTCAACTCTGAGACTTCATGCCAACTGGTAAAAAAAAATCTGTCATGTATTAAATAAGTGGAGGATCTGTTTTTCCCTCTAGATTTATATTAATGAGGCACTAATGGTGTCAGAATGTTATGTGGGACCACCTGAGTAATCAAATTAATATGTATACAAGGGGCTCTGCATATGATATTATGATTTTAAAGCTCTGTGCTGGCCTACATGAAATGCACAGAAATTCTTCAGATTTGCACACAGCAGTATTGCTATTTGTGGATGGACAGCCTCTGGTTCTTTAAGTCATCCAACCAAAAAAAGATCTGAGAGGGCATTGTTCAGCCCTCTGTTCACATCAATAGGTTGGATCCTGACAGGAAAAGAAAAGGTTTGATGCTCACATGGTGTTCTCAGACTATTCCTTCTGCATGGATGAAAGACTGTAATCCACAGTTAGGAAGGTATGATTTCACTGAAGTCAGTGTGAGTTTTACCTGTTACTTCGTGGGAACTGTGTTTGATGCCTGGTTATTAGTACTGTCAGAAGTAAAATATTCACAAAATAAAGAAATGTATACAAACATCATCAAACAAACAGTTCTGCAGGAGCTTATTTTTTCTGTCAAACCAGCTGCCCTCGCTTGCAGATCATTGGAAAAGAGGTAAAACTGGAAAATCAGCAGGACTCTCATCCTTTTGTGAGATTAGGAGCAAGACAAACAGGTAAATTCCAGAGAAACATACTAGGAAAATGAATCAGTGACACTTGGAGAAAAAAGGTGACAATTCTAACTACACTTTCTCAGCGCTGTTTCATACCTCTTCTTCCTTGCCACTGGTCTTTAAAGACTGTTTTCTTCCTTTAAGAAATCCCATCTCTTGCCACTTATTTCTCACTTAGATTTGTAATACACTGTAATAATATGATTTGTTACGGTGTTAAATAATCATGCAATCACAAATGAAGGATTATGACTTTGGTGGGGGATGTAATGATTAACTCTTCTAAAAATCAGATATATATGGATGTGAGGCAACATGTACTGACAGGTTTCTGCAAACCATGCAAGGTATCAATTTTCAAATAAAGCTATCACAGGGATTTACTTATTCTTTTGAAATGACTGTGAATGCTTTTAATTTGGTTTTTTTTTTTCTCTCTGTATATTTGGTAAGATTGCAATCTTCAGAATGACAGAACTCTTTAAAATACTCAGTTTACTGGGTAGCTATCATATGGATAGGTTTTCCCATTATTACCCATGGCATCCTGGTTCCACTCATTCTCTCATAGGAAAAGAATGGTCTGTGATATTGTTTTGCTGCTGGAAATGGCCTGTCTTTGCTAAAGATTTTTTCTTTCCCTCAGGAATCTGGTTACTATTCGTTGTTGGTTGTTCAAGTTGGCAGTGGCAAAATAACAAAAGTCCAAAGGCAATCAAAAGAGACTTCAGGGCTCTGGAACAATTGATAGAGGGATCAAGAGCACAGGAAGCAATTTCCTTGATTCTTCCTGTAACAAGAAATAATATTTATTGGAATAGGAAGATCCACTAATCAGATCAATTCATGGCTCTGAGGTTGCTATCAGCAGAAAAAAATTGGGTTTGTTGACCATGGGATGATCTATTCAACACACGATCTACTGACACCTGATAGGTTGCCCCTATTGAAGAGGGGAAAAAGAGTTCTAGCACAGGAGTGCTAGTGGGACCTGTTGACAGAGCTTTAAACTAGCTTGGAAGGGGAAAGGGACAAAGTCAGGCTGGCCAGTGATAAGCAAGGGGACAGTGCATCAAAACTTGAGGAAACAGCACTTCCTCAATATAGCTCAGGAGGTATTGTCTATGATACAAAACACCCGCAATATTTCTACACCAATGCCTGCAGCATGAGGAACGAACAAGAGGTGCCCGAAGCTGTGGCCCAGTTCCAGAGATTTGACATCATTGGCATACGTGAACCAGGTGGGATGAGTCCTATGAGTGGAGTGCCCTGTGGGACAGTTACACACTCTTCAGGAGAGATAGGTGGGGCATAAATGTGGAGGGGAGGCACTGTGTGGAATAGAATGTTAGAATGCATGGAGCTCATGTGTGGCAATGACGCAGTTGAGAGTCTCTGGATGAGACACAAGGGGTAAACAAATAGTGTGGATGATCACCATGGGAATCTTCTATAGGCTGCCTAGCAAGGACAATGACCCTGACAAACTATGTTTTGAGGTACTAAGGGACACTTTCATGTTACCTGGCCTTGTCTTTATGGGGGACTTCAACTTGTCAGAAATGACCTAGGATCATCAATCAGATGGCACAGCCTGGGGCAGAAAATTCCTAGAAAACCTGGATTACAACTTCATGGTACAGATCTTAAGGGAGTTGACTCAGGAAAAGGTCCACTTTGATCTGGTGCTTGTCAGCACAGAGGACCCCACAGGCAAAGTGGAGACTGGTGGCCGTCTTGGCCACAGAGATTGTGGAGCAATTGAGTTTAAAATCTCTGCTGACTGAAGTGCCAGGAAAATCTCAGCTCTGGACACAAGGAAAACAGACTTCACCCTGCTTGGAGAATTATGGAGTAAGGTCCCTTTGGAAAATGATTTTGCAGGTACCAGGATCCATTAGTGCTGCTTACATCTTAATAACCTCCTAAGGGCAGAAGGGCAGGTAATTCCCAAGTGTTGGAAGTCAAGACCGGGAGGTAGAAGGCCATTTTGGCTGAACAGGAATCTTCTCTGGGAAATAAGTGAAAAAAGAAGGAATATGCCCAGTGGAAACAGGGTGACAAGGTGAAAAGGGTGCCTAATTCTGCATCTGGGATGAGACAAGCATAGGTATAAAGCCTGAGGAATGAGATGCTGGAAAGAAGCACCATGGACAGGGACCTGGGTGTTCTGGTCTGTGGCAAGTTGAACATGAGCCAGCAGTGCCCTGGCAGCCAGGAGGGCCAACCCTGTCCTGGGGGCATCGGGCACAGCACGGCCAGCTGGGCAAGGGAGGGGATTGTCCTGCTCTGCTCTGAGCTGGGGCAGCCTCACCTCCAGGGCTGGGGGCAGTTCTGGGTGCCACAATAATATAAGAAAGATATAAAGCTATTAAAGTGTGTCCAAACAAGGGCAATGAAGACGATGAAGGACCTTGAGGGGAGGCTGTATGAGGAGTGGTTGAGGTCTGTTCAGCTGGAGAAGAGGAGAGTGAGGGGAGACCTCATTCCTCCTGAGGGGAAGAGGAGAGGCAGGCATTGATTTTTCCCCGCGGTGGCCAGTGACAGGACCCAAGGGAATGGCCTGAATCTGTGTCAGGGGAGGTTTAGGCTGGATGTCAGGAAAAGGTTCTTCACCCGGAGGGTGGTTGGGCACTGGAACAGGCTCCCCAGGGAAGCCTGACAGAGCTCAAGAAGCATTTGGACAAAACTCTCAGGCACCACTTGGGGATGGTGCTGTGCAGGGCAAGGAATTGGGCTTGATGATCCTTAAGGATGATCCAACCCAGTTTATTCTGTGAATGTGTGATTCTGTGACTTCACACCTTAGAGCTTTACTGGTGTACATATTTTAGCCGGTCTTTGATTACTCGCAGAGTATATATAAATGCTTGGAGAGGAATCTATTTCAATCAGTTCTCCAAATTTTTGTGTATAATTAAATTTCATATCTTCTTAAGCTTTCTACATATTAGATAGGTAATGAGAAATTCCACCATATGGCAAAATGCCTTGGATACTACCTTCTTTCTGCAGTAATTGTACAGAGTGATTATGAACATCATCCACCACTGTTTTCTGAGGCAAAAGGAGCTTCTTACAAAGTTGATATGCACAATAAAGCAAGAATAGATCTGTCACCACTGTGAAGCATGCATAATATCAAACTTTCTAAACTGTGAAATGGTCCCTCCTGGGTGTTCTCATCTCTTCTGAAACACTGAAAATATCTGTTACTTGGTTGAAAAAGGCAGGAATAATTCAGCTATTCATCTTTTATTTTTAGTTAAAAGGTCAGTATAGCAAGTGAAAACTTCTGGAATTAGTCTTGTTCTTTCTCTCTTCTGTTTCTAACCAATAAGACAAAATTCTTCAGAGTAGAATTGTCCCCTCTGAGAAAAACTGTTTTCCAGGCTCAATACATCCAAATACTTTAAACTAAGTCTGTGGACAAGCTAAAAGTCTGTGTTTTAGCTGGAATCTGAAGTCTTTAAATCATTGCAGAACTCTGCATGGTTTGTCTGAAAGACTGCTGATTTTAGCACCAGAGGCTGTTGCCAAGGTCCCACTCTTGGCAAGTAAAAAGATCTGGGAAACCTATATTTAATTTGTTTTTATTTTTCCCTAGACTTCAATTGCAAATAACTTTTACAGCACTTCAAAAAAGCTCTAGTGTTCTACAGGATTCAATATTACTTCAGGTTTCATTCATGTAGCAGTAAGGTGTCCAACATTATAGATGTAAAAAGACAGACCTTACTATTTGCTTGATGATCAAAGATATGAAAAAGGTTGAACGTCACTGGTTTGTCCATTGTACCAAATATGGAGATAAAACATGTAATTATTACTGGGATCATTTTCCATCTTCTCATATTAAGATGCTTCATGAAGTTTTTAAGGAATTATCTGGAAAACTGAAAGAATAACAAATCCTTCACTGTTCCAAATTAGAGAGAGAGGTGTGGAAGAGACTAAGCTTGTGAGGAATTATCTGAAATGTAGGGAAAGCATGTGGTTCTTTAGAATGACATGAGGAAAAAACTGCAGAGAGAATGCATCTGTAGGTACTTGTATGTGTGCCCAATGTCTTTCCAACAGTCACAGGTTCTCATGGGAAAACTTGGAATGTACATTACAGAAAGGAGTTTCATGCTCATATGTCAGTACCACTCTTCCTCTGGAATAAACTACAGAAAGTATGTACATTTGGTGCATTCTCTTTTCTCTGGTTTCATTTTTTAAAATATTTGGTGAAAAATCAGCAACGATTCAGGAGGGATCTCTGGGGGGAGGACTGTTCACTGTCCTAATGAGTAAGGGAAAAATAGAGCAGAAAAAAAAAAAAAAACCAACCCAAGAAAGAAATCAAGCACAAAGTCTACTAAATTAATCCTAATCAGGTAGGTGGAGTTATTTGTAAATGCTCCCCTTATTATGCACTTTGGGTCAGTCTGTCATTTAACTGCATTCTCTTATTCAACTCCTGCTTCTATGAAAGACTATTATGGGTTCCAAAGATGGCTTAAAACCAGAATCCTTTAGTCAGCATCTGTTAGAACATTTTGCTTTTTTCCTCCCTTCTTGACCAAGGGAAACCATTATTAGTTCTGAAGGTATCCTGAATTCCACCAAAAAATATGTTTAATTTACTCATAGTAATTTCTTGTACACAACATATATATTTTCCACTCAGGTTTGCCAGAAGGGTTTCTTTCTAAGAAGTTACTGTGATCAGCAAAAAACGTAGAGGTAGAAAATGAGTCTATGCATCCTCTGAATTTATATTAATTTACAACTGTAAAATAAAGATCAGAAGGACCCATCCTAAAAGACAATGAGTACTTGAAGCTTCCGCTCCAGGTAATGAATGCATAACTTTGTGCAAAGCAGGGTCTTCTAGTGCAGGCTGCCCAGGGCTATATCCAGCTAGGTTTTGAAAAAGTCCAGGGATGAAGGCTTCACACAACATCTCTGAACACCTGTCCTATTGTATGACTAGCCTCACTGTAAAATAGGATCTGTTTGCTCTTTTGTTTTGTTTGTTTGGATTTTTTTTTCCTTGTATGATTCCTGCTAAATTAAAGACTTAATACACCAATTTAGTATTGACCTTCAGACCAAAGGTATGAGATTTGATTTAGGAGAAGAATCCTTTTTGCTGTCTGTGTTTATGTACGTGTGCACTCACTGCCTGCATTTATGGCACCAGATATAAACAGCTCTTTCCAGGAGTACAGGAACAGTACATAACAAACCAGGGCTCCAGGAGTGCCCTGTCAGTAGCTGTCCTCTTCTCCCTTCCTCCCATAATGTGATTTTCATAGAAAGGAGGATTCAGGCGTATAGGTCAGATATGTGTTTATCAAGTATTGTACACCTTTGGTAAAGAAAAGGAGTTTCCAGCCTACAGCTGCAGGTCAGTTTGGAAGTGTCCAAAGGGAGCACCTGACTGAGAGGACTGCAGGTGCTGGTTTGTTCTTGCTGTGTTGAGAGTTCTGGTGCTGACTAAGAATCCAGAGGTCACCTACAGCTTGCCCTTAAAATATGAATTGGCAGAACATTGTTTCACCTGCAATATAAGCCCTTTTTCAGAAAGATTTATGCTCTAAATCAAGTGTCTTACAGAATGGCTTCTTTTGTTAGGAGAGCTTAAAACATTAAAAGTACATTATGTGTCTCAAAGAAACAAAGAAACAAACAAAGAAAACCTGTTTGTTTTACAATGCAGCCCTTTTTGCCCTAATTTGGTTTGGGGTTTAAGCTTGTTTTTTTTAAATTTGCTTAGTATTTTTTGGCTAGTCTCAATCTGACAGTTTTCAGCACAAAAACAAACAAGCAAAATTGGATTGGAAAGAAACAATTGTTTAAGGATTCTTCTCTTTCATCTCAGCAGTTCTGTAGAATCCATACCTGAATATATGCTTGTGCACATATAGATAAGCCAAATTCTGGACTTACAGATTTATTCTGAGTTTTATTTTTCATGAAAACTTTGTGAAGTCTGTGGGTCATTCCACTTCATACTATTTAAGGTTTTGACATTTCAGTATTTTCCAGTTGAGGGAAAACCTTTACCTACTCCTGCTTAACTTGATAGCATAGTGTCAGAGGTTCTTTAGCACCCTCAGCATTAACAGAACATGCAACATTTTATCATCTCTATGTGCCAAGGACAGAGACATTAATTATGATAGGCTTTGATTTATTTTGTTAAAAAGGCAACATTGCATGCACACAAAATATCTCAAGAAGTATATCAATAAAATAGAGATTGCAGATAGGTGGATCAGTCTGCGAGTCAAACCAGGAGCCTGTGGGTCTTCTCATTTGAAGGAAGGTCGGGTAAAAAATGTTTCCAAACCCTCATGGTTGTACAAACTACTAGCCGAGGACTATTATCAGTGAACTTACTTTTTCAACCAGCCAAATATAATCTATAATATTTGATTTACTTATCAAGGTGAGTTAAAAATCAGGTATTAAATAATATTTGCTCTCTTCTAGTCTGCAGTTAATGGAGAATTTGAGATACTAATATACAGTAAAAAAGGGAGAAATACAAATATATAGGGCAGAAACAGATGCATTATGACTTGGAGAATACTTAAAACTAGAAATTTGGTACTGCAAACTTGACACAATGATCCAAAACAGAGAATCTAGATAATTGCAGGCAGTCATGGCATTTAAATTTACCCGAGAAAATGGCATCATATCACAAAAAGAGAAAAATTAGAAAAAACCCTCACATTTTCTTATGAAAAAATGTACTTAAAGTATGAAAATTCTGAGAAAAATGATTAAAATATCCTTCCTTTCTCCCCATTTTTCTTTTCCAGACCCATAAAGAAGTTCTCAGATAAAGCTGAACAGAAAAGTCAAAAAGCACCTATTTAAAATATTCAGAATCTGAAATTTTACTCTCTTTCCTATATTTATGTGGAAGCCAACCTTAGGAGAAAATTGGGAAATAGGTCTGCAGCTTTTTTCGTGGTATTTTTTTCAGCAGGGGAACATTTATATCAGATGGAAATATCCTTTCCCTAGGAGTTGTTTTCAAGGCCATGATGTCACCTGCACCTATGCGTAAAAAGTGCTGTGTGAGGGCTTAAGGGTGTGTGCTCATGGATACAGGCATGGCTGTTCTCAGCATATGCTGCAGATCTGAAAGACATCTGTAATTAATATCTTCCAGGGCATAATTGTACAAAGGACCCTCTGTTCTGTCCCCTTCCATCACTGAAGCCAAAAATACTAAACATTAATAGTGACACTTTATGCTGAAAAAATACTTTATACATAGCACCTTTGTTCTAAAGGCATGAGGCATTGCATTAATGTCAATGAGCTTCTCTGAGCATCCTTTCTTTGGAAAACTTATTAGTTAAAATCCTAAACAGAGGTTCAGCAGGATTCCTCTCATTGTCTAAATGCCCAGCAGATTTTGCATCCTTGCAGAATGGACAGTGGCTTTTATTAACAGGTTTTTGGACTATGTCTCTGATTCTGGCTTTCTATAATCAGGTTTTTCAGGACCTGATAATGCCCATGTTTTCTACTCTAAAAGACATAAGACCATATCCAGAGGAAAGTATATAATGAGAAACAACAGTGGAGCTTTAGAGAGATTCTTCAAAGCAGCAGTGTTCAAGCCAGCATTGTAGCATTCAAGCTATCACTGTAAATTTTCCATGGGATAGTGAAAAATTAAAGTGAGTTTGAAAAGATTGATCTGACATGGACATTGTTGACTGCTTCACTTGCTCACAGGACTGGAGGTCGCAAAGAAATATATGTTCCTTTTTTTGGAATTATAGATTTATTCAGTAAATTAGGTCCTGTCACCAGTCATATTATGAATTTTGTAATGATTTCTTTTTCTTGACTTTCTTAAATTTTGCTTTCTAAAAATCATCACCGTTCTTTAAAAAAAGCTTCTAATGATTCAAAAGCATTTTTTAATCTCAATATTAAAATCCAATCTATTTTACCATCATTGTTTCTAACCTCTTTATTTTTAGGGAAGATATTGGCTTCAAGTGATGAAAATAGCTTTGCCACAGAGATGTGTGGAGAGTAAATGAGACCTTTGGAGATACAATCTATTCTGCTATTGCCTTTCTACAAAGCATTTAGAATTGGTTCTTTTCTAGTATAGGATGTTAGACTGATTCTTGGTCTGGTATGTAAATGACGTGTCCCTGAAAGGACTCCACTAAGGTCCCAGAAAAGACGGAGGAAGATTTTATTTTTTCCTTCCTTTGATCCTTCCTTCCTCCCTCCCACTCTATCCCCTTCCCCTTCAATTTCCAGACAGTGCCCTGAATTGATTGCTAGAGTGAAACTTTATTAAGATATTTGGGTTTTGTTTAACAATTGCTACCTCACACTCAGCTCTGGCTCTGTTCCATTTGTCTCCTCAGCCTGCTCCTGTTTTTTGCATCTCTCTGCTGCTCCCTCCCCTCTGCAGCACTGCCACAGCTGGGAAAAAAGCTCCATTTTCAACCCAGCACAAACCAGTTGTGCCTAAGCAGAGCAGTACTACATAAAGTGTGTCTGTAGCTGAAACAACTTGTCTGTATCTATGACTTCTACCCATTGTAATTACCGTAAGCAGTTAGGCTTAATTTTTTCTGACTTATGACTTCCTTTTTTCCAGTGGATGCCTGGGGCTTTCTGGAGTTTTCTTATTCCACTTCTTAGCAGAGAAGTGGCTTTGCTCTATTTTTGAAAAATAAAATTTAAAAAGCAAACAAACTCACCCTAAAACCAAACAACACCTCTTTTACAGTATTTTCAGTAAATATAGAGTCTGGAATGTGGAGACACTGGAGGCCATTTGGAAAAGACAAGCTGGCCTTACAATTGCAGACATTTGGGAGCTTGAACCATGAAGTTAGAATGTGGATACCTCTTGCTTGAGTCCTCTATTCTGAAGTTGGCCACGTGTGTCTCCCATATTACAGATGATTCTTGGGTCATTGGACAGTGTCATCCTCCTTTTCCCCTCCTCACCTACCTGCAATTTTCTATCCTCCCTCTGCCCTGCCCACTGCACAATGGCCACATACCTTCTGTCTATTGTGATTTCAGATGAAGGGAAAAACATTTTAGGATTGATAGATTTAACTGTTCAACAGATTATAATTTTTGGACTTTTGTCTTATCTTCCAGACTGAGTATCCTTGATATCTATGGGAGTTTTGACGTTTATTATGAGCTGCATTCTTTTTCTCCTTAATATATTTCAACCTTGGAAGTTCTCAGACACAGCTTTTCAAGACTGAAAAAACTTATTCAGTGTTTAAAATAAATAAAAATACAGATATTTTTTACAAAACACGTTAAAAAAAACACCTATTAAATTATCCTGTGGCTTCCTTCCAAGGCTTCTGTTAAACTGTCATACTTCTTTAGGCTTTCTATCATCCTTTTTCAACCCAATGCTCTTTGTGTGAGACATGAAGAGATGATCAACATTTTTGGAAAAAGAATAAGCTTTCTAGAGCACAATGCAAACTTGTTTGAGTAATAGCAGGATCTCAAACTGTAACCTTGCCAAAGCCCACTATTTAAAAATCTCATTGACAATGCCAGATTCTGCAGTCCTGGAGATAACACCTGAATAGAGCCACATCAAGTACTTCTCCACTTTTCTGCCAGGTGCTACCCAGTTTGCAGGAGGAGATGGGACTGTCTCTGCAGTTTATTAAAAGTTCTGCACCACCAAGTGTGCTGTTTCTCTAAGTTTGTTACACAAGTGTTTTAATAAATCAGTTCTTTGCCGCAATTCTTATATGTCTCTCTCTTGCTCTGTTGAAGTAGGCTGATGTTCTTTCCAGGAACTTCCAGACTCTCCAGGAGCTGAAATCCCATAATTCAGGAGAAAGGGAGCAAAGGAGAAAGTGTTAATGGGGACCTGGGACTGCAATGGGAGAGTCCAGAATGCCACCTGATCTGGGGTGAGTACTGTAACTCTTGTTTTATCAGGGTGCAAAATCTACTTCAACTGGGAACCTAGCTTTCAGCTTTTAAACAGTAAAATGGATGCTTTTAGGAATAGTATTCAAATCAAAGTACTGTGGGGTAAATATATTTATATTTCCATTAAAATGTTAATCATTAAGTATATTTAATAAAGTTTTAGTATAAAAACACTCTAGGAAAGTGCAAGGAGAAGCAGAAGGAATACTTTAAGTTGGTTAAGGAAAAAATTTGTGTTCTGGTAAACTAAACAGAAGAGTTTTGAAGATGAAGAAAAGCTCTAGTGAAAATCAATTATTTGTAAACAGCAACAGCATTACAAATATGTCTATTTACAGGACTGATTAAATTAGGGGGAAGAAACCACCAAAAACTTGAAAAAGTAAAAGAAGTTGCAAAAATATCAAAGAGATTGATTCACGTTGTCCTTCAATTTTTATAAAAAAAGCAAAAAAGTATTTGGAAAAATGGAATATTTTGTTTTGGGTTAACCTGGATGATTTACTTGCTCAAGACATGCTTTTACAGGCCTGCCTGTGCAGAGCATTGGGAATTATTCCCACCCCAGTACTGGGGATTGTACCTAAAACAGGTCTGAACTGACATTTCCCAAGATCTGCTCAAAAAATGGAGACCAAACTGAGAAGGATTTTTTAAAAAACAGCACAGCAATTGGCAGGTGACCTTTGGGGTCATGCAGTTCATTTTCTCTCAGCGATTCAGATACTCAGGATATCTTGTTCAGGATAACAAGGTACAGCACAAAAACTGTGAACCTTACTTAAACCCCAATAGAGGCTTTGGCAGAAAGAATACTATAATAATATTTTTTCTTTAGACAAAATGATGTGAAAATTAATTAACTTTTCAGTGCTTTATGATTTGTATTTTTTTTCTCCTGTAAGTGCTATTCATGTGTTTATTCACACAGATCTGAACAGGCTGAATTTAATATGAAAGGGAATTTTCATGTACCATGTTAAGCATGTAGGCCACTGTTCACAACATGAGCATATTATCAGCTGCATTTGTTGAAGGGACAAACCAAAATTAAACAAAATTCACAACTGGAAACTGAAAACTCAGTCTCAATATTAGAGCTGACTTCTGATTAGAAATAGTTCTTTGTGTTCAGTTTTGGGTCTATGCTCCTGAGCTTCATAAAACTAGAAAAATCTGCCAAAGCAGAATTAATTTTATTAGTAGGGTCATTTGTTACTACCAAATATTGAATTACAGAAAAATCAAAGTTTAAAAGCACTTTTCATATGAAAGTTTCATATTTCTGAGTCATTAAGTTTAACACAATTAAAATTTTAACAGATAATTTTTATAAGACCTATTTGTTTTTATCCTGAAATTACCTTGTAGGTGCCTTACAAAATTTAAGAGCAGCTGTAGCCATATAACACTTGAAATTTATTAACCCTATGCTGCCTATGAAGCTGTCGTCATCAAGCTGCCTATTGAATAACAATTTGTCATGCAGCAGTACTGTGCTGGCATATTTTCTCCTTTTCTAGAAGGCCTGGATAATTTGTTTCTGTCTTTTAACTTTTATCAGCTATAAAAGAAACCAGCATTTGGCACTTTTCAGGCTGCTCCTAATGCACCATGTCTTTCTTTCACAATGAGTCAGTCTAAAGCTTTGTCCCACTGAAATTATTTGATAGACCTCAAAAGTAAAGCTCAAATGCAGTTATGAATTTGCTGACCTTTCAACAAATTCAGCAACTGCAGGCAGACTAATCGGGTCGACCACTTTAATCCCGTCACATTGAATGTATCCTCATTAAGAAATTAAGAGGAAATGCCACTTGTTCTAGACAGAAACATACTTCAGTGTTTTTACTTCAGTATTTACTTCCATGTAAATACTATATGAATTTTTGTGTATGTATATATACACACAGCAATACATACAGGAAAGGATAAAACAGAAACTTGGAAATATGAAGTTCATTACATATCTACAAACAAAACACAATTCATTAACCACTTACATTCAGGCTTAGGAAATAAAACCAGAAATATGTAATAACTGCAAGATCTTTCTATCACTTTGTCTGTTTTAAAGCATTCTGAAAGATAAATGGTTACTGTTGTGTTGATTGTTATCTGCCTTCAGTTGCCCATTTAAATTCAGTGATATGATACCTGTCTGTACTTGATACTTGAAGTAAGAACATCTTTATTGTGCTTTGCCTGTTATTGCTTTTCAGTATCCTGCTAGAGCTGAGAATTCTCAGCTGACAAGTCCCTTTGTGCTCAGTTCCACATAAGCCTCCAGTAAGACACATCTCTCTTCCCCAAAAGTTCATAGACTAAATGAAAAACTGACTAAAAGAAAAAAAAAAGATTGAAAAAAAGAAAAAAAAGTTAGAATAAAATACCATCATTGTTTTATGGGTACGGAGAAAGATTAGCAGAAGGAAATGAGACTTGCTCTTCAGTGCATACACAGTGAAATCAAGAACTGACTTTAGATCTCCTGTTTTGCTAGTGCCATCAATACAAGACCCTCAATCCTATCTTTGATTTAACTTTCTTTTATACTTTCTCCCTTCACCTGCTGTTCAATATCAAGGGTTCAGATGCTACAGAATGACAAGGTGAGCATACAAATACGCAAGGTTGTAGACATAACCAAGATAATTAACATGGAGAGGCATGCTCAGCATATTTTTACTTTTTCTCCTCACAGATAAAGACTTTCTTGACTTTGAATTTAAGAACAGGTACTATATAGTATTCCTACTGCAATTAATTGATGAATAAATTTTCCCCCTTGAGTTTCTTCTTTGCCTGGAAACCTGCCACTGTGCAACCTAAATATGTATATCTGAAATAGGGAAAAGAATAAAGAGAAAGATAGAAGGGCAGGAGGAGGGAAGGAGAAAAAGAGAAGAACTAGCTGAGAGGTGTCAGTTACAGTATTTGTATTCTGAGTTTATTCTTCTAACCTCACTTGAAATTCTACAGAAATTTGGTGCTTCAGTTAAAACTGACCTTAGGCACTTTCAACTCACATGATGATTATTTGCTCAGAAGTTCACTAAAGGTCTATCTGACTGTGGCAGTATTACAGGAGGTCATATTTTTTCAAAGAGGAACAGTTCTTCAAAATTTTTTTATAATTCAGTGTGCAGAAATAAGCCATATCAATATCAACCACATTTTTCCCATACACTTCCCTTGCTTTTTTTTTTTTCATTACTGTTTCTTGAAGACTTGACAAGAAAATGCCACACTTTTTAAACAATAGAATTCTTCATGTCTTCTGTTACAATACAGCAAATTTTTGATAGATTATAATATCTTATTACATTCTAAGATTTTTAATTTCACAATGTGAAGTTTTGGAACCAATAACAGTAACAGATAATTAATATTTTCAGTGTTTGGGAACTTTAAATAATACATAGGCCCATTGTGCTGGAACTTGAATATATACTGATAAGTTTCTGATGTAGCTGCATTTAAAAATGAGAGATAATCATCCAAAGAATGAAACTATGCAAGATATTGATAAACTTATACACATATATGCAAATTTATACACATATATGCGTACTCATACATATAAAACAATGATAACTTGTTTTAGAATAATACTGTAGTTATTTTTAGTCAAAAGCTGAGATATTGTTCTAATCAAACATATTTGACCCCATAAAAAGTGCCTTCCCATTGTTTAGAAAAATGTAAAATTGTACACAAGTATGAAAGCTGTTGAAATATAAGGATTGAAATTTGAAATTTAAAGATTTTTCATAGCTAGCTTTCCAAAGCTAAGCAATTAAGCACAAGTAAATGAGGCAGATATGTGAAGCTATATACTGTTAAAGAAACAGAAGGTGCCCTATACTACAGATCAGAAATAAGGAGGCAGACAATAAAATAGAAAAAAAATCCAGAAAGAACAAAGTATTTTCAACAAACTAAGAAATGTCTGTGGAGCTCATTACCACAAGATACAAACAGGATAAGAGATAGATATAAATCAAAAGAAGGTGGGAAATATATGTGAATTAGAAGAATAATTCTATCAGGAATTAATGCTTTTGAAAGAATTTCAATGCTTTTCCATTATGGTTCTTCAGGAGTTAAAATGGAACAGGAGTTAGAAAGGAGACACTTCCAGGTGATGATTAGCCTCTAATTGTCTGTAACAGGGATTTTCTGAAATTGCTTAGTGTCACAGGAAACTAATGGAAAACATAAAACCACAGATTTTATCTAGAATGGTGTCTGGTGTTATTTGAAAAATTTTAATTTTTTTCCTGGTCCTTGTCAGTTACCAGTATCTGGTAGAAACAGTCATTTTTAAATAATTTATAAACATTAACATTTTATTTTTGTTGTTGCTACAAAGATCTCGGGATGGCAGAAAATATTCTTCCTGTTAATTATAGGCTAGATTAAGACAGGGAGGAAAACCCAGAGGGCTGCACTAAGTGCAATGTTTATTTTTCATCATCTGAAAGAGTAATTAGAAATATTTGTATCACTTTTGCTAGCCTACCTGTAGTTTTTCATGCACACATATCCTCCTGCATTTTTTTCCTTTCTTGAAAGAAATAGTCCAAGACTCCTCCATACAGAAGCTCTAATGCTTTTCTCACATTCCTGTTAGATGTAGAATGATATAACAGAAAATGGTAATCATCATCTATCATTCATTTGTATAAAAAAATGGAATAATTTTGGTAAAATTTCCTAACCTTATTCCTTTATTTTTATAGCGTCTTGTTCATCTTTCATCTGCTACCAAAAGCTAGATCTGTAAAATGAATAAAAGCAAAATTAATGTGATGAGCTGTTGGAAAGGATGATGAGTGAGATCTGTTTTCTAAAAAAAAAGTTCTAATGGAAGAGATATAAAGTTCTTTGGTACATGGCACCACAAACTGTTTACACAGGTGTTTGAGGTTATATGTGAGCATATCTACACCTTCAGAGGCATGAATTAGGGACAAATAGCAGATTCTGCACCTGGGAAAGTGTAACCCTGGATGTAGACACGTAGGCTGGGGGACGAGTGGCTGGAGTGCAGCCCTGTGTGAAGAGATCTGGGGAATGTGGCTGATGCTGAGCTCAACATGAGTCAGCAATGTGCCCTGGCAGCCAAACGAGCTGCCAGAATCCAGGGGTGCATTAGGCACAGTGCAGCTCCCTGGTGGAAAGGTGTGACTGCCCCACTACGCACAGCACTGCTGCAGCCTCACCTCTAGTGTGTGTGTGTGTGTGTGTGTGCTCTTTTGGGCTCCGTGACATAAGGATATAAAAATATTGTGTCCAAAAGATGTCAAGGAAGATGGAGAAAGGACTAGAAGATGTAATTTAGGAGTAGAGGTTGAGGGTACAAGTTTGTTCAGCTTAGAGGAAATTGAGGGGTCATGTCTTTGCTGCCTAAAACTTGCTAATGACGGGGAGAGAAGAGGGCTTCCCTGCTGTCCCATGACAGGAGGTGAGGGATGTCTTAAGTCTGTCAGGGGAAGCCCAGATTGGGTATTTGGAAAATATCTTCCCTGAGAAGGTGGCCTAGCACAGGAAGAAATTCCCCAGGGTAGTGGTTCTTGTCTCTATCCATACCTGTCAGTGTTTGAGAAGAATTTGGACAACGTTCTCAGATATGTAGCTTAACTTTTGGGTTGTCCTAAGTGGAATCAGGGAGCATCATCCCAAAGTTCTTGATTGGTCCCAGCATATTCAATGATATAATGAAGGCTTTTCTGAACTAAATGGAAAGATGAATGGAAAAAAAATGTGGAGAGATTAGAGTCTAAATAGAAAACTTCTCTGAGTAACATGTTTAAGACATTTATCAAATCCTTCATATTCCTGATAAAAAGGGAGACTAAAAATGTTTATTTGAACACTTTTGAGAGTAATTAGCATTCTTGTATCAAACTTCACCTCCTGTTCACTCTTCCAAGTAACACCTGTTATTTATGGCAAGCTTTATAGAAGTCATTACTTTCAGATAGCACCAGCATAAATTCATCTGCTCTTCCTCAGGCTCCATTTCAAGCTTTATTGAATAAGAACTGGAGAGAGGGGTTTTTTCCTTTATTCCCACATAATTCTTTCTTCTGCAGAAAAGATCAATCAACTGGCATTACATTACTCTTGATATTGATACCATACCATTTTGTGAGGAAAAAAAAAATAATTCAGCTTTAAGCAATGCCATAAGTCTTGTTCAATTAGTTCCACAGACATAATGGCTAATGAGATCAGGAAATGCTTGTGCAAAGGAATAGCTCCAGAGAGCTATTAATGTGAATAGAGTAAGGTTCATGTCTAGGGCTATTGCATACTGCTTTGAAAGGAGCCACCTCTTCTCTCTTACTGGAGACAGAGGCTCGCCTTGATTTGAAATCTGTTAAGACAAAAGACTTTCAGAGCATGTGGACTTGATCAAGAAAGGCAGGAAACATCTACATAACTTATTTGTGTTTTGTTGCAAGAATTGCCCTGCCTGATTTAATGTGTAGTATTTTTCCTGTACTTCTGGGTACTTTATACTTTGAAAAGATGCCTGTTTGCTCACTGGGCTCACTGTATAGCTGAGGCTGGAAGGGTTCTCAGGAAGTTTCTGGTCTAAAGTCCTGCTCATAGCAGGGGCTGCTATGGGCTTGGACACGCTGGAATTCAGTTATATCCTGAAAATCTTGAACTATTGAGACACTGTACTACCTCCCTTGGCAATCTGTGCCATGGCTTGGCACTGCTCATGGGGAGCAATCTTCTCAGCACAGCCCTCTGAACAACTCACGTGTACACTTGTATCCACTGTCATTTATGAAGAGCATGGATCTGATGTCTTGGTTACTCACAATAAGTTACTGAGAGGTGTTGTTATGTTGTCAAAGGCATTCTGCTCCTGGCTCACAAACCCCAGCTCCTCTACCCTCTCCTCACCCAAAAAGTGCTCCAGTCTTCAGAGTCTCCATGGTGTCCCCTGAAATCCCTCCAGCTTTTCCATGTTTTTCCTATACTGAGTGCACCACACTGAATGTAGTGGTACTGTCCTCTCAAAATCTTTAATTGGAACATCTCTAACTTGTGGCCAAAGTTTCTCTAAAATTTTTTTTTGTTTTTTTTGGGTTTATTTTGTTTTGTTTTGATTTTGGTTTTTGTCCTTTTTGTGTTTGTTGGTTTTAAAGTAAAATTTAATGTATTTCATTTATATCTCTGCCATAATCCATTTGGTCCTCATCTAAGCCACTTGGAAGAGAGCCACGCTCTTCTGCAATAAAAAGTGGAGACATGGGAATGCAGTTACGGTCAGTGTTCTCCAGAGAACCTAAGATAATATTTATTTTCAGCCGAATCAGCGATTTAAAGTTCTTGTCATATCCTGAAAATTTTCCAACCTATTTTCTGACCTTTTGTGTCACATCAAGATCCATGTGTTTGAAAATTAACAATAATTTTCAAAAGAAATAGGCATTTGTTGCCAGCCTTTAACTTTCACGAAATAGAAACCTAAAGAAAGGGAATTTGGTCTTCTTAGGTGAAAATAATATAAATATTTACACTATGAGCTGAATTTTGATTTCCATTTGATCCTTGCATTGCAGTCAGGTGTATAATGTAGTTTATCATGACTTGAGGGCAGTTATTGTCTCACAAAATATCATTTTACCTGTAACAATGCATGAAGGAAATACTTTGTTTTAATCATCTAGTGTTTCCTGAAGTTATGTAGTCCTCATTGTTTGATTTCATGCTTACCCTAAGCTATCCCACAAAAGAAATCAAAGGCAATGATGTAAACAAAATTTAAGTTCTTAAAAAGCACTTGAGTGTTGAGATTCTCAACATTTTGTAATTTTTGTTGTTACTTTTCAGAAAGGCTGATTTTCAAACAGTGGTATAAAAATAAATTACAAAAAGTTAGGGTTGTCTTCTCTTTTTCTTCTTTTTAGCACACTAAGAGATAGAATTGGCAGATATAGTAAGAAAGAAGGTTTTTTTACCCTCATGAATGTGTAAAATGTAAACGATGGGACTGTGAGTTAATTTCACGTTGCATCATTTTTACACTAACATTAATTTAATGATTTGCTCTTGATTTGGCATTCAGTATGGAGATTTCTACCTTGGTCAGAAAAACTCTGTGAGGGCATTATTTATATTCTGTAATGGTTAATTTCTGCAGCAGGGAAAACAAGTGGCAGTGGGAATAATTTGACAAACTATATGTATACCAGTATAGTTAATCTATTTTTTTAATCATTAAATAGTCTACAGTGTAAATTCCCCCTTTTTGAAATAAGACACTAAGAAAACTGTGTATTTGCTGTTTAGCAGCTTCAAAAATAACCCAACGAATTTGGGGTTTTGGGAAAACAACTTCTGTCTATGCTTTTAAATACTTGCCTAAACTGGACTTGTCTTTAGGAAAAGAAACCCCAAAAATCAATATAATCCAATTGGCCAACAAATTCATCTTGAAAGCAGCATTTTAGAATAAACACTTTTCTATGTTGTTTAAGGTTTTTTGATAACATGGCGCCTAAAATCAATACTTTTTACCTTTGCCCATAACAAAAATAATAAAGAGATCCATGCTTTGTGGTGTAGCCAAGTCAGACGAGTGCAATGCTAATGCAGACATTCATTTCAGTTCTGCTGTGCTCCCTGTCCAGGCAGGCAGAGTACAAAGCAGCTGGGAAGTGTTTGAACTGATCTTATCATGACAGCTGCTTAGGAGTACGAGGTACAGTGGTCCCTTTGGGTACAATAGATGCAAAATAATCACAAAAACTATTGTGAGGCATTTACCAACACGTGCAGCAAGTACTGCGTCCTTTAAAACATCTGAAAACTTAAAGCAATGCTTGTCTATTAAGTGGTGGTCATAAATATAATTGTATGCCTACAAAATATCTTATTTCTTGTGCTTTACAAGGAGGTAGCCTTCTGAAAATTCTTTTCAAGAATGTTGAGTCCCGTTGTGTCTTTTAAAACCTTTGACATAAAAAAAAAAATTCAGTATCTTAAAACCCAAGTTGGTCATTAACACACTATTTTTAGAGCCCAACAAACACATTTCACTTTCAGTTTAGCTGGTGAATCTTACAACTCCTGAACTTGCTGTAACTGTACACTGTTACAGCTTCCAAGGAAACTAAATATTCTAAGGTCTTACTGGCTTGCTTCTGTTAAAAAAAGAACAACACACTTCTCTTAGTGGAATTTGTATTTTGACACTATGTTGTTAATTAATCACTAAACAGAATAATTGCATCTAATTTAGATAGCCTCGCATCACAAGGATTTTTCCTCTTAGATCATGAAAATCTTTTGAATATGTGTGATGGCTTTTGCTCCACTGAAAAAAAAGAAAACTCTGAAATATCCTCTACCAATGCAAGTTTACACCTGTATTCCTGAGTGATCTGCTAGACATAATTGCTCCAAAATAGGGACTTTGCCAGAGATTTTTCCTAATTAATTATTTTCAACTAGAGATCTTGTTATTTCTGTTCAGAAATACAGTAGATGTGGTTTTGATTAGATAGGTGTTAGAGATAGATCACTTCTCTGGAATTTGTACAATGTTTAGAGGACATTATTAATATATTCTAATTTTCTTTATTTACATCTCCACAGATTACCCCAAATAATTATAATTTATTTTATTTCTATAGTGCTGCTAAAACCATACTTTCAGATTTCACAAACTACAATGCATCCTGATTCTGTGACAGCAGCTACTTCTTTTTGCCATTTTTTTCTGCTTTCTAATATTCTTCATACCTCTTGGCCTCCACTACTGTAATTTGTGCACAAGTAAAGACCAATACCTTTTAAAATTGGTCAGCCTATTTCAATTGTGGTATTTTTCAATGAAATGTGTTTTTAAGAGGTGGAACCTCTTAGGAATTTCCAACATGATAATTTTGATAGGAGATGAAGCAATAATAACCTGATTATATGTTATTATTTAATGTCCTATTCCTAAATTCTCATGTCTCAAATATTGAAAGAAAAAAGAATAATAAAAAAAAGAGTGGAAATTATATTTTCATTATTTACTGCAAATGTTGTTACTGAACAACACACCTTTGCGATAGCTCAAGTGGATTAAATTTTTGGAACTGCCAACCTTGTAAAAATATCTCTTCTTTTAGCATAGGAAAATTTATATTATCATCAAAACCTATGGATAAGAGAGCAATTGTTTTGGAGATCAAGCTCACTGAAGACACTCCCAAAACTGCTCAATTTTTCATTAATTGCTTCCCAGAATCTCAAATGGCTGTAGATAATATGATTCTGAGTTTATTATTTGAGCACCGTAAAGTAAGAAAATTTTAAAAATTCAAGAGCTGGTCCAAGATTGAGAAAATCAACCATTTTCCTGTGAGAGACAACAAGAGAAGTTGAGATTTACCCAATGAAATAAACAACATTCTGTTATTAAATATAAGAATTGAAAAGGCTGTCAGGATTTTTTTTGTCCATAAAAGCACCACAGCAGACCCAGCTTGCTGCTTGCTGTGCTCTGTCTTTCCTTCACAGAAATTTTCTGCCTTTCTTTGCAAGGAGTCCTCATTTGAGAATTTGGATTCCAGTCATACCATGATCATTATGGTGGTCCCTCCCAGGGAGCTATACCTGAACAAGTAGTTCTTGCTGTTTTTGTTTCTGGGAAGGTTTCTCCCAGTTGAGAAGCACCACTCTTTATCTTTGTGACACAGACCAAATGCAACAAGTCAAAATTCTTGAATTACACAACGCAAAGTATATCCGGATACTGAACGGGAGGTAAAAGCCATGGAAGCAATTACAGCAAACATTTTTGTAAACAGTCAGAATTAAATTCTTAACTGAGATTAAAATATCCCATATTTTTTTTAATCTGCTTCAGGTCAAGAGCAAATGCTTATCTGTAATCAGCCTGCCCGGTTGCTTACATGGTTATATTGCCCTGGCTAGACCATCCTGTTATGCTAGAATATTCTGAGAGTTATCGCTGAATCTTTTTTCAGCACATATAAATTCTGAAATGTGCTAAAAATTAAGACTTAATTGAGAATTTTCTAGACTGAAACTGGGTGTAAGTACTTTCCAAAAGTGGTACTTTTGCTAACAAACAAATTTGGAAACACTTTTTTGGAAATATAAAATCCTGCACTCTAGATTTGAAAGAGTTACACATTAAATAAAAACCTCTAGTAAGGCATACTTTCTTTGAAAATTACTGCATCTCTTTGGATGCTTGAAGCTTTTGTGATACAGAAATCAATGCATAGAATTACTGCATCATTACTGAGTAAAATCTGGAATGTATATTGGAACATTATGGGTCCTAATACCAAAGTGAAAAGTGTCAAATAAAAAAACAAAACAGATCTAATAGAAAGCAGAAAAAAATAATCACAGTGCCTGTAATTATTTGGAAAACATCAGAGGTTTGGTTTGCAATTTTACAGGTTCACAAAATACATCTTTATGTGTGAACTGACAGATTGACACACTGAAAAAAATCCTGAGATTGGAAAGACGGCATAAAAATTAAACAGAAATACAACAATAGAACACCAAAACTTCTTCATATTGTGAAAAATCAAAAGCCATTCAGAGGGAAGTAGATTTAATGCATAATATTGTCATTTTTTGAAACACAAGTTTAAAATATTATGTGTATACACAGAATTCAGGTATTTGCTTTACGAAAAGATTTCCAGTGTGCCCCTGTTACATGGAATCATAGAACATCCTGACCCACCAGGATCGTCAAAGCCCAAATCCTGGCCCTGCACAGCACAGCCTGAAGAGTCACACCATGTATCCGAGAGCATTGTCCAAACACTTCTTGAACTGTGTTTGGTGCCTTGACCACTTCCCTGGGGAGCCTGTTCCAGGGCCCAACCACCTTCTGGGTGAAGAACCTTTTCCTGATATCCAACCTAAAGCTCCCCTGACACAGCTTCTGGGCATTCCCTTGGGTCCTGTCACTGGTCAACAGAGAAAAGAGATCAGTGCCTGCCCCTCAGCTTTCTCCTGTGAGAAAGTTGTAGACAGCATCACTTTAACATGCAAATTTTTATGTTGGAGTTAAAACATGTGCACATGAATTAGTCTGGATTATAGTTCCATACTTGTGTAGACCTAAATTTGAACTTTAGTTCAACAACTGTTCATATATAGTTGTTACAGAGAGTCACTGCCTGTGACATTTCCAGGAAAGCAATTACCAGGGAAGTAGTGTGTAAAAACCGGTTTGAAGTGTTCCTTTATCAGAGTCATTTTATGATGTTCCTTGCTTTGAAAAGTCCAGAAAATCACCAAGACAATTGAGATCCCAAAAACTTTGTGATGGATACGCAGAAATTTCAGGAAGTGAATGAGACAGAAAACTACTTTAATCCAGTAATTCATATAATAAATAGCAATAAGTATTTTCTCATGGATCTCAGCAGTAGAGGTACTGGAAAGAAAAAAAAAAAAAAAAAAAGCAAAACACCAAACAAAAAACCCAGAAAAATTGGTGGAAAAAACTCTTATTTTTTTTTCATTTGATTCTACATTAACACTCTTACTGGATAAGGCAGAGGAAAAATATATAGGAGACATAAGGTTTGAAGACCTTCAGAGTGAAAATGTGATAGAACTGAATTGCAAGCATGATGGGTCTAAGTGATAATTCCAGAGGTGATTAGGCTGAATGTATGAATTTAATATATTTTAAGTTTTTATCTGGTTCTTAGGAGGTGTGTGAAATGTGGAAAAGAGTCAACAGACAAAGGGAAAGACTGACCCCAAGTCTATTTGTCTCACATCCAGAACTGCATATCTTCCCTCCATCTCCTTTTGAAAACAAGTATTATGACTTCTAGAATCATCTGCACAATGAGTGTTGGCTTGTCACTGGTGTAACAAGAATGCTGTTAGCTCAGGCACTCAGCTGAGAGTCAGAAGAACATCCCTTCATGAGGAGAAGAAGGGTGTAATTGGACTTTTGACCTCCAAGGAGACGAGGGAAGTGACATGTCCTGGGGTGGTGTTTGGGAGAGGGTGGAGGTAGAAGAGGAAGAAGACAAGAAGTGTGGCTGTGATAATTGTTAGTGTTTATACATATGAAGGCCAGCTGGGGAAAAGTTTTGAAAAAGTTGCAGCTACAAAGATATGTAGAATATGTTCTAAGGATTTAGGCAGCATTATGCACATCCAGTAAGAGAAATGTGGATGGTGCAAGTCTTATATGCAGACTCCATATTTTTGTACCTAAACATGTCTGTCTTGAGAATCTAATCCTATTATTTGACCTGATGAAGCAGAAAGCCTGTGACTGAGCACAGAACTGTGATCAGATACATCAAACTTAGTGCCTTCCCTATTGAATCATCCTTCTTTTCTTTTCCAGGCACACTCAAGTTTGAAAGTTTTCCTCTAGAGCATCTCTGGGGCATGCTTTGTTTTGCAATTCGCAACTCTGCTTGTGAAGTAAATACCAATAAGTCTCACGCTGAGCTTATAAAACCTGTGCCTGGCAGCACGTACACCAGCTTTGTTGCTCTCCTGCACTGCTCTGTTACATTTTCTAACCTTCACCCACCACTTCTAGAGATATGAGGCTGGTTTGATCTTCATCTGCATTCAATCTGTTCTCATTCTTAGCAGAGCAGGAATCACTGAGGGATGCCAGGTATTGTGTGCCTTTTCTGAAAGGGACATGTGTCTACTAAGCTTGCTTAAAATTATTAAATGATTTTTTGCACAGTCCTGTGTTTTAATCTGAGCGTGGGATTTTGCATATGTACCTTAAAGAACTACAACTTTCTTTTTTTCTTTTTTTTTTTTTAATTAGTTTTTCAGGGTTTATTTTGTATTTTTTTCTTACCAGGCAAGAGAGTGACCATTTAACACTTTATAATGAATATAATTTACTTTGAGTCTTTCTATTATTGTACCCTTTGGTTGCTGAGTGCTTCCTTTAAACTTTAAAGAAAAATTATTTTATATTTCATATTGGGAATAAAAAGGAAAGGATAAAGAATTGGCCTTTCTTCATCAGACTCTTTTTCTTCTTGGACCTTTCTTTCTCTAGTGATTGATCTATCTTTTGCCATCAGATAGTTCTCTGATTAATTACTTTGGCTTCTCTCCACCTATAGTGTATATTACGTGCATTAAAAAAAACCCCAAAACCTGAAATCACAATTACAAAAGAGGTTTCTAAGGTCATCTTCTTTCCTTACATATGTAAAAGGAAATATAGAATTATGAGTTGCTTTGTGTTACTGTTCCATAATCATCTGCAACATTTGTTGCTATTTTTAAATAGATACTTTAAGTAATCACTTGCTTGAGAAAACACACAAGAAATATAATGATAATGTGTAGATACAAAGACAGTGTAGCACATTAAAGAAGTGAAAAACTTATTGTATAACCTGCCTATTGCCTACTCTGCTGGTATTCTCCAGAGAGAATTCTCCTTCAGTGTTTTCTATTTTGCTATAATGAGATTATATAGCGATTCAGGATACAGACTTCTTCAGTCTCTTTGTTATTTTCCCTCTGGGGTTGTCACTCATGTCAGTATTTTTAGATCACTGCAGACACGATATTTGTTTATAAGTGTATTTGGATATGTATGCATGGATATGTGTTTATATGCAGAGAGACAATCTTGAGAAGTACAGATATTAGAGACTGAAGAAAACATAAACATTAAAATGATACATTCTTCCTGTTTTAATCTCACAAAGACATTCTTAAATGATGAATGCTTACAATTCTTCCTGAAAGTCATCTTGCTTACAGTTACCTCCATGCTGACTGCAGGAAGTCACATCCCCAGCAGGCTAAATTGGCATCTCTCTGTCAGTAACCATAGAGCTACACCAGAGGACAATCTGTCCCTGCACAAGCATAAATCATACAAGGGCTAATTTTCCTTTGTCTTGAACACAATATAGTACATAGCATGTAGGAAAGAAATGATAAAGAAAGAGTGAAACTCTCACTAAAGTCCTAATGGCCAATGTTTCCAGGTAGAAATGAGTAGTCCCTGTGCATGCTTTTGCAGAGTTAGGTTCAAATTAAATAGAACCAGAGAAGAATAAAAATAGACCGAACCACAAAATAAAATCAACAAAAAACTCCACAAAAACCCATTACTTTCTCTCCAGGAATTTTTTTTTTTAGACAAAGCTCTGGACAGAATTACCAGAAAAAGTTGTTACCTGGTTGGTCTCCTACCACGTATCTGGGGCTCTCTTTGGTGCATGAAAAAAGTTTTAACCTTACTGATACCAACTCTACTAAAAAGCCCTATGGAATGAATTGCAGGAGTGAGGCCACGGGGTTACAGTAGCAAAGATGTTTTAGAAAAGTGGTGAACTTGTTACTAATCCCTGAATCTAGCTTGGCATTTGTAGCACCAACTACCTTTTGTTTCCAAAATTGTTGCATCTGGAAGACGGGCAAGCTCATAAAGTGAAAGACTGATTTGTACGGAGTCAGAGGACATCAAATGTCAAATCTTGATTGAGCATCACACTGCAAAAGCAAACAAACAAACAAATAAACAAACAAAAAGTCCTCTCCCATGAAAAAACAGTTGATGACCAGAAACAAATCTGAATCAGTCTCTGAGTCAAGTTCTGCACAAAGTTGCACACATAAATCTCTATTTGGGGTTCTGGAATGTAATTATGATTAAGACTTCAAAACATTTTTTCATTAAATTCAGAGCTCAAATTATGCAATTTATTTGCATTTGAGATAAAAAGAGATGCATATTTTGTATGTTGAAATTAGATTTGTAGAAGCAAATGCTCATTCCCAATGGCAAATATTACTAAATCCAATTCCAGTTATGAAACACTAAATTGTTTTTTAAGTGTGAGCCTGCTCTCTTAATAGGCTTTCAATATTAATCCTCTAATGTTTATTGTTTCTTTACTTTCTAGAGGTTATGATAAAATGGATGAATCAGGAAAGCCTGAATTAGATTTAAACTAGAATTTAGTGTTAAGAATTAGAATTACCTGTCATGAGATTTTCAGTTTAGATTTAATAGGGTTAAAATTGTGGCTGTAATTGTAGACATACCTCTTCCTAGACAATATAGGATTTAGATGGGCTTGGAGGTCATAGACTATCTTTAATACTAGACTTCTGAATATCAAACTTTTTCTGAAAGTTTGTAGTATGATAATATTCAGAAAATACCTGCACTCACACATCCTTACACAGGAACTTGCTGAATAGAACAAAAAAAAATTACATTTTTAAGTCTTACCTTTGACAGGGAAAACAAAATTATAAATAAACAACCAGAAACTTCAGTTCTGCCCTTAGTTTATACAGCAATGGCAGATGTAAGAATGTCTAAGTAGATCAGTAGCAACCATAAAATGTAATGCACCATTACTACACTGTGTGGTCCAAATGGCAAGGAGACAGAGAAAAAAATTCCCTTTACTCTACAAGTTCCATAAACTTGTGGCAGTAGAAACCAGATGCTTTTTGGAATGTGAATACCAATTTTAAGAAAATAAGCAAGATACGATTGCAGTCAAGAAAGCAGAGATATTAAGGTCTGTATCCATACTAATTGCTAATAATAATTAAAATTAAAAAATCATAGACATGATGTTTAAGCTGTTCTGCAGGTGTATGTGGGTTGTCATGGTGTAAATATAGTTAATTTTTGAGACAGAACCCTCTGAAATCTGTGAGTTTTCCAGGTTCTTCAGGCTACCATTAATCTTTCTCTGATCCAGGCAACTTCTTCTTGTATAGGTGTTGACTTATATATAGGGTTAAAATTATGGTGGTTAAAATTAAGCATTTATGTAAATGATCTGTTACAGAAGTCTCCTGTACAAACCAGCTCTCTGTCTCTGGCTTCTCCATTGATGAGTTGTGCCAACAATGATGCTAATTAGAACTGCTTCACAAACTGTAGGAGAGTGTTTTTAAAGCCTTCAAAATCTAGTACATCCTATTAATTCTCTCAATATTATCAACTACTTGCCACTGAAATTACATGAAAATTGGAAAAGGTCAATAAAAAATCAAATCCCAAACTCAGTATTTTCCCTGATGTTACTGAGTATCCTACCTTTTTCGTGGGGCAGATATAATGTACCTGCCTCAGGCAGGCCTGCTCCACTCCAGGATACTCCAGGGTTTCCAGAGGTACTTTCAGAAACACATTCAGAGAAACCTCCATAAATCACGAATCAGGAATGTGGAATAGCCTTTCTGTGTGTTTCTGCGACTGTGGCCATCCACTTACTCTTAAATTTGTCCACTTTTTGCAAAATACATTTGGGACTTGAGTTGCACATTTTTCATAGGTCTGTTCAGAGCCAAGAAGTAAACACCTCCTATGCCCTGACCTCCACTTCCATATCCAATAATCAAATTTTATAAAATTGAGGACACATGATCCAGGAAGAGAACTTGTGTTGTCTTTTTCTGTTCAATGTCTAGTTGTGTCTGATTAACTGGTTTGGATTTTGCTCCAGATTTAGAGAAAACAGTAAAGAACATGGATTGAAACAGCTGCTGGAACATGGGTTTTTCAAACTCAAGCTACAACTCAACCCATAGTAGCTACAGCGACAAGAAAACTAGAAAATACAACACTAAAATGTCCAGGTTCTGCTTCTCCATCCTCAATGGACTGTCTTTGCTAGAAAAGAGACAGCTTAGAAAGACCTTTCTACAGCTAGGAGCACTTCTGATTTATAAGGTTATGTTGTGTTAGTGCCAGTTTCACTGCATTTCTTCTGATCTCTTTGGTAAGTATCATCCAGTTTTGCTGGTCTATTGCTGCTGAATTCCCAAATTGCTCTATAATTTCTTCTTTTATGATCTTCAATGTCTGTAAAGGCTACAAAAGAGAAAGGGCATTGGAAATTGAATTTTCCTGCTATCCAGATTAATAAATGCCTTGAAAACCTGTTCCTGAAATGTCAGTTCAATTGTTGTTTACCTTTACATTTAAAAATAATTTTAAAAAGACAGAATTTACAACAGCCTACCTTGAACGTTGTTGCAATTTGGCTTTTTCATGATGGTAAAAAGAGATGCAAACACACAGTCCATGTGATTGTTTTCATTCTCAAATCACCAAAATTATAATATTAAGATCTAATCCTCTTCATTTTTGTTGTCATTTTCATAGTTTCATTTTAGGCAGGGTCACATATTAAATCCTGAATGTATGTGATCTAAAATACGGTAAAGGAAAATGATTTCACCAAGAAGATTTACAGAATCATAGGACTAGATAGTGAGATGCAGCCTCTAATTGAAAGGTTATAGTAAAATAATCTGTGCTACCTCTTGAAATCGTTGGAAACCTGCTTTGATCTGCTGTTGCTGCAGCAGCTCCTTGCTGCCAGGGCACAAGCTAGCCAGTTTCAAAATGTGCTGAATATATTAAAATGCTGTAGCAATGCAGTTATATACCTGCAAGTGATTATATGCAATTGTTTTTCTGCATCATATCTCCTCTGTGGTGCAAAACCTCTAGCTCTGTTTCTAGAGCAGAACATAATTTATAGTTTCTGTAGATCAGACACCAAGGGTATAATGAGATGGGAACATATAATGCCCAAATAAAATGTACAATAAATACCTCCAAATGTGAATGGTTAAACATAAATATACCTAGGAAAAACACCACACTGAACTTAAGCAGTAACTCCTTACTTTTTAACACTTGGAAAAAGGAAAGTTTATTTGAAACTTGACTTGGGAAGGGGAGTGAATGAAAGCTGTAGACATTAAAGTTTATTTGCATTTGTTTAGTAAAAAGGCATCTGGTTTATATGAAAAACAGGAATCTGGCCTATAGGGAAATATTTCACAAGTCCATAATATTTTTAAGGGTCAATTCCTACAGCAAAAAGGCTAAGCCTAGACTTGGATAGGCCAAGAGTACTGGGATTTTTCCCTAGTTGCTAGCTCTCTCTTTTTCTGAGCAAATTTTGTTCTATCAGTACTTAGTTTGGTGCTGGGCCCAGAACAGATACTTTGTTACAGAAAAGGAAGCACAGGAAAATATTATTAGACCTTTGTCTTTTTCTTTCTCTCTCTTTCTTGCCTGTCTACTTCCTTTTGTCTTTTTTCTCAGACAATAATGTGAAGAGCAGAATATTTTTTGACAACTTGAAAGTCTGTTTATCCATCTGGTTTGTGCTTGCCCTCATGTTTGGGAGGAATTTGCTTCTTGTCTTCTCCCTTGAGTTCCACCCTGTAAAAAGGTGTATAGAGCTAATTCAGATGGATGTGGGGAAACATCTGTAACAACAGCATTTTCTCTCCCTGAAGGAGACCAGGCTCACTTTCTGGGACAAGGAAAGCTCTTAAAAGTTTAGGTCACAGGCAATTTTCCTGACAGTTCTTTGCACACATGGGAGAGGGGAGGAAAGAGGTCAGAGTAGTGATGAGAAGGTCCTGGAAATCAGCAGAGAAAAGAAAGGATAGAGGGACTGAAACATATGAGAATATCTGTCCTAGAACTTTTCATTATTCCCCCCTTGCTCAAATATTACTGTGTTTTTAAAGGAATGGTTGCATAAATATTTTGGGTAGAAACAAATACCAAGAACCCTCTGATTAGACAGAAAAAGACATTCCAAGAACATTAAATGGACTGGCAATTAGAAATAATGAACACTGTACTAAGTATCAAAGACTAAGTTGTAAACTTGAGATGTATAAAGTGGTCTGAAGGGGAGCGAATAAAATTCACTGACAATTCACTTGTCATAGGGTCAGCTGAAAAGGTGATAGAATCTTTTTGTATTTCTAAAAGATACGATTCAATGAAACATAGAAAGCACGCCCCAAATAATAAATATCATCCAGAAAAATGCAAACAATATCCTAGTCTCAGTCCTAGTCTCAGTCCTAGTCTCAGAATAACTGCGTTCATTAATATTTTTTAAAAAAATATCAAGATTGTTGCCAGATAAAAATAACATTTAAGATCTTATTTTTTAAGTAGGCAAGTAATTAAAAGTTAATTTCTTATTAGGGAAAACATATTCTAAGATCTAGGTCCTTCCAAGGATCTAAGTGAAAGAGCATTCTTCTGAGTTTTAGGTGCATGAAAAACATTGGAAGGAATTATTATTACAACAATGGCTGAAAAAAGAGCTTCTTTATAGGAACAATAACAAAGTCAGTGCAGGATACAGGCATGGCTGTCCTTCTATAGATCATGTAAAGATAAGGTTTGATGTTGTTTAGGATGTTATGTATATTCCTTTTTTTCAATATTAAAATACTCTTTGAAATATCCTCCCTTCTGATCTGTGAGTTGCTTGTTGCATTTTGCTTGTTGCATTTTGCTGATTCTATCTGCTTTTGCTGCTTTTAGCAAAATCTATGACAGTTTTACCATAGTTTTGGCAAACTCTTCCAAGGTGGTAGCTGAAATAGCCTGACAAAGTGATATGCACTGAAAACCAAACCCATGCACTAAACAAAAGGTTCTGTCATCAACTAAGGAAGCCTTGCATTCTATCAACCTCTATCTTCTGGCTGATTCAATTTATAAATGAATAAAATTAAATGTTCCACTGTAATCCACATGTTCTGAGCCAACAATGGAAATGGTGGGGCATGGAGGGAAGCAATGGCTTTAAAAAATTTCAGGAGTTCTGGAAAGTGAGAGTCTTTTTTTTTCTTTTTTTCTTTTTTTTATTTTTTGACCATAAAGATTGCACGTGACAGAAGAACCAGGACTGAGGAATAGATTGTCTCCTTTAATAAGGCATGAGGTTGACCTGAATTTTTCTCTAAAGCTAGGTCATTTGTAATAGAGCTGTCCCATATTGATTCTCCAATGTCTTGCATGGCAAGTGCTCATGCCAGATATTTTCTTTCCATGAAAACTTGTGTATTTGGATACCCATTTTCATTAAGTTTGTAGGCACCAACACATTTGAATATTGATGTATCTGAAACTGAGAACGAGTTTGAGAATTGCTGAGAACCTAAAGACTTAACACCTGTACATACAGAAACTCTATGATCATACATGATCCTTATTCTCACAGGAATCAAAATCACAAAATACTTTTTTTTTTTAATGAGATAGCAACTCTCTCTGAAAGATAAAAGCCTATATGTGTTAGAAATTAAAATGCATGTAGGTCATGAATTTACTAACTAATTTTGTTAAAATAGAGGTTATTTGATTCTGCTTTTTCTTGGACCATTCATGCTTGTTCATGGCCTAAATAATATATCCATTTTGGTAACCATCTGAATACACAGTATACTGCAAAGCAATAAATGCACATAGCTTTACATATCCAACATCCCAAATTAATTGTCATAACAGAAATCTGGAAAATTATATACAAATATATGACAAGTAAGCGAACTCTTTGGAGGATTTGAAACAACTCCCTAGGCACCTTTATTTCTTCGTTAGAACTGAATACAGAAAATCCTTTGGTGTACTTGCATTAAACATCTTGGCATTTTAATGATGATTGTTTTTCATACAGAATTTGAGACTACCAGAATGAAGGAAGATCTAGATTGTCCTGAGTCAGCTATACAACTTGTACCTTTTGGTCTCTCTCTAATAATAAAAGGCCTATGACATATTTTCTGTGCTGAAAAATATGAGAAAGAGAAAATAAATACAGTGAAGGGTAAAGGACAGGCTCTTTGTGTGTTCTTTGAAGAACTGTTGTATTTCTAAAACTAAAAGTTATTTTCTTACAAGGTCTTTGCAGTCTCCATTAATCATTTCTTTAGCTAAATCTGCCTGTTAGCATTTTTCTAGCTGCCATTGCAGGCTCAGAGCAGTTTCTTTAAGCAGACCATGCATTTGTTTTTGACAGAGGTTGGCCTTAAGACAAAATCATCCATTCAAATCAATAACCATCATGTAACAATTGTTGACTAAGCCAATGCCTTCTCCTTCAGAAGAAAAATCCAGTGGGAATGCTGTATAATTTTAAATTTGCTTTTATATCAGGACTCATCTTTGTAATTCTGCTCTGTCTCTCTCCACCTTGTGGTTGTTTTGTACTGCTGCAGTGAATTATTTCAGGGCCCAAGCCGAATGTTGTTTCCTTGTGTATAAACAAAACTTTTAAGGATGTTATCCTTTTCCATTCAGTTATCTATTTGCTAGCTTTTAAAGATGAAATTTATATTTGAAAAAATTATTTTAATGGAAAAAATTTTTCTGTCTTGTCCAGGAAAGAACAACTCTGGGTTACAATATGCTTAGAGCTTTCCATACCAGTCATGTCAGGTAGATTTTCTTTGTGACTCTTTTCCTTGAAGCCTCAGCTCAGAGTACCTTTTAAACATATGGATGATAAGAAAGCAGTCCTCAAGGGATTTTCTATAAATTAAATTCTGTAATATTTAAAAAGAAGATAAAAAAAGATCTTGTAATCAAATATGGAAGAATGTTCCTTTTCCCCTTTTCACAAAATTCAAATTGGAGTGGATCAACAAAAGGCTAGTTCTGATTATTGCTGTCCTTAAAACTAATTTTAAAACTAAGTGTCTAGTGACAGCATAGCTTGAGGTGTTTTTGTTACCTCTGTACCTCAGATAGAGGTCATAATGGGAATAGGTAAACAATATAAAGGTTCTTAATTTCATTCAGTATATGAGTAATTAGCTGAAAATTGTTCGAAGACCAGCATGTGTCAATCACGAGACTTTTGATTTTAGAAGGATGAAGCAGATGTCATCTCGTTCCATGTGGTTAATGTTCTTTTTTCACTTATAAACTGGAAGCTTGAACCTCACTCTAGAGCCTGGTATTTAAAGCCTTTGGGAAGGAAAACAGAGACCTGGAGGCCCTTCATTAATCTAATCAATACTGAATATTAAAGTATTCACAAAGTGGAGCACCTGGTCGCTTTTGTCTTCCAGATGAATCCATCAACCTTTATAATCACACTCATTCTGTCTTCTGTGCCAAATGAATGTGCATCGATCCCATGTAAAGCGGAATGATTGGAGCTTAAGGGAAAAAAAAAAAAAAAACAAAAAAAAAAAAACAAAAAAAAAAAAAAAAAAAAAACAAAAAATAAACCACCCCAAAAGCACTTCCTTTCCCTAGACTTTACCTCTGTGTGGACATTAGGGAACACACATCCACAGGATGCATGCATTCCAGCATAGAACAGCTAACTCACATAGCACACATGTTTTCCATGTGTCTCTAAATAAAAGTTGACCAAATAAGGGATAGGATCTTCCTAGGTTTGTTTTTTCTGGAATTAAATTACACTGAGTATTCTCTGAGAAAGCAAATAGAAACTAGCCCTGCTGGTGACATAGGCAGAAATCTAGCTTATGAACTGGAACATGACAAAAACATGAATTAGACCTGTAACTTCTCAGGTTTACCATGATTCAGGTGAGGTGAGGAGCTGGGTTTTAGGACTAAACATCCTCTGAGCATCTGCAGTAACAAATAAACTTCCAGTTCAATACTTTGTAGTACACTATTATGCAAGATACACAGTCAGTACAGGTTTTGGATTTTTTTCCCTTGATTAGGATCTCCTGTACTTCTTCTTATGGCTGTAATTTGTGGCTGTTTTTCTTTCCAAAGAAAACCTTCACAAGGCTATCAGACATGCAGGTTTTCTAGCAGGTGAATAATTAATAATTCATTTTGAGGAGAGTGACCACTGCTGTGAGACAGCCCCACGAGGATTTCCAAAGGACCATTTGGTAATAAATATTCAACAATTTGTAATGTTTAGTTCTGAGTCATGTCCCAGTACCCATCAATGGCTGGATGTGTCCAATGTCCATACATAATATCCCCTTTCACCATCATATAATGACATCAAAATCATGCATTGCACCATCTTGCAACAGAAAACTAGCAGATTTTTAAAGTCACCTTGTCAACTCTAAGACTACACTTCAGCCTTGTAAGTCCGTAAACTCTCTTTAAATGCTTGTTAAAGATTATAAATGATGTTTCTACTTCAGTGGAGCTGCTCTCATTTACAGTCTAAGATGATTTGGTTCATTATTTGCAAAGTCAGGTGATGCAGAATGGAAAGTTATGTGGAAAATTACTATGGTAACAGAGAAAATACTCTTACAAGTATAAAAATGATAGTTGGAAGGCATTTCCAAACTTAACCCCACAGTGAGTTATCAAATTACATGGATTTATAATCTAGTGATTTTTTTTTTAATCAGGTAAATTCATACAATTCTTGTGAAGTTCATTCTGCATTTTTTCCAAGTAATAGACTCATGGAAATTATGCTTATACCAAATATATGCAAGAATTTGAAAGAACAAAGCTTTTTAATACGTGTTTCAATCTGTCATTTCTGTGTGTTCAAATCAACTCATGATTGCTCAGAAAGAGATGAAAATTAAATTAATATTGTCAAGGCCTTTCTCACTTTAAACAAGCCCAGACAGAGGAATGCAACTTTTGACTGACAGGTGCTTCTTCAATAAATGCCAGTGCTGATGACGTGATATAAGCAGAGTGCCAGGTTGAAGCAAATTTGGCATCAGGAAAATCATGGGGAAGAGTATGAGATCATAGTTATTACAACCAACTAAATCTTAGTAGAATGCAGTGAACTTCTTTTCCTTCAATAACCTTCTTTGTTTCTCCTTTTTATGATGTGATAGAAAAATTAAAAGTTTCTTAAAATGAGAATGACACCTGAAGAGCAGGAAGGAGTGAGGATAAGGAAATAAGTCTCAAAACTGACAGCATAAGGACTAAGAAAAAAATTATTTTGGATGCGTCTGATACTGATAAAATTATGTTTAGTTATGCTCTCATTTACACTCTCAGAAGCACCACTAATATTATTAACATGATGCACCCAAACATGGAAAACAACATAAACTGGAGTAAAAGAGATTCTATATCTTAAGGATTTATATTTTGTCAGATTTGAAAAGTAGTTATTAGATCCCCAAAATCTGAAATAGATAACATTCCTATTAAAAGGTTAAACAAAATAATTTGCTTGACTATTTTTTCTCTTTATTTAAATTAACCTCACTGCTCCCTAAAACTTCACAATTAAGTAATCCAGTAAATAAAAAAATTATGAATGAAGTAATCCAGTAAATAAAAAATGAATTAAGTAATCCAGTAAATAAAAAAATTCTGGATTGCTAGTCACAGAGACTGGATTGATTTTCCCTAAGTTTAACCTTATGAAACATGGTTAAGCTACTTGTCTGGGCTAGTGGACAAGACTCCATCTGTAGCCCATGCAGGGAGAGAGACACCCTTAGAAAGTAATTTATCAACTGCTAAGATTCTGTCTGAGATATCCCGGACAAGATGTCCTTAGGACATACTTGGCAATTGAGAAAGCTTGCACAAATCTCTTAGGTGTGACTCGTGATGTCTGAATGGTTAATGTTGGGTAAACTGTATCCTGCCCTAAGATCCCTAAGGGGTTTTGAACCATAGGGCACTGCAGAGGTTTCGTACTGACTCTAAACACAGACTTCTGTTGGATAGAAAAGGTGAATAAGTCATTACGGATACCTAATAATAATAAATGTAATTTTCTAAAGAATAGCTATACATGACATGACAACTTCCTAATATTCCTGCATTTATAAGTCTCTTATTTCAGGCCCACTCATGAGTTTAGTATATAGCAAATCAAAGCAGTTGTAGACACCAGAAATCACAAATCTCTTAATGCTTTCTTTGTAGTCAACCCTCATTGACTATAGGTTTTTGACAGAAAAAAAAAAATATTTCATCTAAAAGAAAACTACTATTCTTCAAAAGGATTTACTGAGTGGAAGAATAGAATCACAGAAAAATTTTGTTTGTAAGGACCCTTAAGTACATGGAGTCCAACCATTAACCTAACTCTGCCCAGTCCAAACTAATCCATTTCCCTAGATAATTCCAGTGACGGTGAGTCAAAGCTGTCTATTGAGATGATAAAGAAGATTATAGCCTAGGAAGGGATTATAGCTTTCTCTGGCACCTCATTAACTCTGTTCAGTGTGGGCTGCATCTCCACTGCAGACTAAGTCTGTCTGTAAGAAGAAAGCTGTGCTAAACTCTCTTATACTGATCCCCCCTTCTATGCAGGGCTTCACATGCCCTAAAATTTCTTCATAAAGTGCCTTTATTACCAAAAAGATGAGCTGCAAATAGAACTAATATAATGGAATTAATTTTGACATATCTCAAGGGACAAGGTGCTGAAGAAATGCATCAAGTCTGTTTAGTTGACTGTGATTGCTGAAGCTACACTTTTAAGAGCTGATCATTATTGTGCCTTTAGTCTGAGAAACCATATCCTAGTGATAAATCATATTTCTCACTGATAGGCTCTGACATGCTGTTTTCTCTATGTATTCTATTAATTTCATGTGCTTGAAAATATTGCATTTCTATGGCAAAGTTACTCAAAATGGAGATCTGATATCTCTTGAAGCAATATGACTCTTAGTGTGAAATAAATAGAAGAGAAATAAAATGGTAGCCCACATCAAGTTCACCAAGGTGTTTTTTCAAACTCTTAAAGGCAGTAGCTAACCAAGGACCTCTGACAACTTCAGAAGAAATTGTAAATAAATAAATAAAAATAAGTAGATATGTAGATTTAATAAAAAAGACAGGTTATTTTTTATCATATCTTCCAAATGTAGTTTTTTTATTTATTTCTGATCTCTCCCACAAAAGACAGTCCTCTATGAAACTCCAATGTGAGACCTTCCCAGGGGCTGCAGTTCTTGACAAACAGCTCCAGCGTTTGTCCCCAGTGGCGTCACAAGTCGTGCCAGAAAATCTGCTCCAGCATGGACTTTCCAGAGGGTCACAGCCTCCTTTGGGCATGCACATGTGTCTAGACATTTTTCCTGGACATGCCCACAGAGCCAGGGACCTTCAGGCGTGTCCATGAGTCGTGAAAGTGAAGGTATCTGTATGTTTGCAAGCAAGCTCCAACCCATATCACCTGAAGAGGAGCTTCAGGGTCAGCCCTGAGCACTGTCCACAGTGATGAGATGGCTGCTGGTGCATTTTTGGCTTCCTGTAAAGGCACTGCTCTCTCTGTTAATTGGTGTGGCTGGATGCATGTGTATTTGTGCATTGTTTGTGTGTCTGCATCTGTATAATATGTACTTAACCTTGTGCTGGCACGCACACATGCGGGAGCAGGAGCAAACAGACAAGAATGGAGTCCTCCAAATTCAACTTCCTTAATGATTATAAAACTGAATGCCATTTAAATACAATGTTCAGAGTATTCAATAGTTTATGAAAGATACTATGTCCTCTGTCAAAGTTATACAAAAATTTATAATGTTGGGAAATGCTAATTATAGACATAGACTTAAACCAATTAATATTAAAGTAAGTTAGATTAATTCATATTATATATTCAAAGAAGCAGACAAAATCTAGGAGACATTGGTGATTAAAAAACACATGAAAAAGAGGTGAATTCCCTAAGGATTGAGGAAGGACAGACATCACACCTATTTTTAAAAATCAGGTAGGTGGTAGAACTTAGGTGCATCAGCTTAGCCTCGATACCAGAAATATTCTGGAACAACTTGTTAATTAGTTTGGATGCACCCTGTGGACAAGGTGATAGGGAATAGCTGACATGGATTTGTCAAGGAAAAAAAAAGAAAAGTCATATCAAATCAATCCAAGTTCCTCTTGTGGCAGGGTAATTGCCTAGTGGACAAGGGAGAAGCTAAAGATTTGATATATCTTGACATTAGTAAGCATTTTCACACAGTCCCATTTGGCACTGTCATACACAAATTCCAGAGAAACACAGCCCAGCGGAAATTGTCACATGGAGGGTGCAAAACAGTTTGAAAAGCTGAACTCTGCCACTGCTTGCTGTAGAACATCCAATTGGGAAAATGTTCCAGTAAAATTAACCAATATAATTAACAACAATGTAAAACCAATTAGAATATGACTACCAGGATTATACTACTCCTTGTACTAGTATAATTAATAGGTTGAATAATTAATTAATTGATAGCACAAGGAAGGCTTTCTAGGGAGTTTTTTGAGCCTTTGTCTTTAGAGGCATTAAAAGTGAGTTAGATTCTTGTGTGTTGGGATAGGTTTTCTTAAGTTCAGTGGATGGATGTGACTTGACAGATGTTTGATGCTCCCTGTGCCTTGATGATGTCTTCACTGCTTTGTTTCTCTTTGGCTCTGTCACAGCTTCTGACATTACTCTGGGGTGTTCATTTTCTTGCTTCTTACCTCGAGCCTTTTTGTGCCTTATAAAATCCTTGACATCTAATGGATCCAAAATAGAGGCACTGCCTGGCACAGTTTAGAAAGGTTTTGGACTGAAATCACTTTATAAGCACAAAGTTTTCTCATTATGTGACAAATAAGAAGTTATTTGTGCTATAATTTTCTAGAGATAACTATAAGTTTAGGAGTTATCAGTCTGCCTATTGTGTGTGTGCATGTACTAAACAGAAAGATTGTATATAATTTCCTTTAATTACATTTTTGCCTATTAAAAGCCAACTGATTGCATTTTGCACCACATGATCAATGGTGTTAAATCACTTGCATTTCATTGCTGAATATTTATTTTTGAGATTCAGTACTTGAGGCTATAATAGATCTCCGAATTCTAAATCACAAAATTATGTTCTTCCTAAATTACAGTGTAACTTGCAGCAGAAGATGCTTTGTGTCCAAATATAGGATTTTATGTTTTGTGTGAACTGCAAAAGCATTCTGTTAAAGATAGTTTTGCATAATCTTGCATTTGTTTTACTGTATTCAGTGTGTTTATAGAATAATCTATATTTATGTAGCATTCTTCCTACCACACACACGCGAACACAGTAAAAGAACTTACAAGTTATGAAGTCAAATATTTCAACTCTGGAAACCATGGAGTGCTGAAATTCTGTGGGTTAGAGATAATTTGGCTTTTTTTGAGTTTTGTTTGGTTGCAGTTGTTTGGGTTCTTTTTTTCTTTTTACCTCATTTGCTAAATGAATATCATTGGGCTGTATCTGATCCCACAACCTCATAATATTCTTCTTCTCTTGAGTGTGTTCTTGAAGCTGCTATTAGCTGAGAGATAAATAGATTTGACAAACTACCTGCAAACTGAAGAAAAAGATTTGTTTCCTAGTAATGGAATGAAAGAAAATTATGTCTCTAGATAATGGCAGCCAAAACACTCTCTCAAAAAAAACCCCAATTCCTCCCTTTACCAAAAAATACAAATCTCCAAAAAGAAAACTGCATCGTGAGAGGTCAGAAGAATCTAGTACGAAGTTTTGAGTGATTACAGCACCTATGCAGGCACATTCCTGATATCACATGTACTGATGTGGCTGCTTCTAAGCAGCTGCCATTCAGTGAGCAGAGAGCCAGAATCATCTTACTCCTAGCACAGTGATGAGGTTCTCCCTAAAGTTATGAAAGGCTCCCAGAATAACCTGAGGGAATACCTACGTAGAGGCTTTCAAAGGTATCCTACTTCTGATCTATCCCATGGTTCTGGGTTTTCTTCCACATGCAGGGAATGTGAGATAAAGGTATCTTGGATCTTATCCCAGCATTGAGTTAAAAATAAGGCTTTTTCCCCCCAGTATGTTAGCTCATAAAACAGCTGTCAGCATGGTAGAAGTGACAATAAGTCACTTATCCAACTTCTGACTAGTTAGTTGATGGATCAGGAAAATACTCTTTCCAATGAAACAATTTCCAGTCATTTTAAGATGCTGTCATTTATCCCATTTCAACTTTTAGAGATGCAAAGTAATTTTCAGTTAAGTAAAACCAAGTAAAATCAAAGTGTTCAAACAGCCTTAAAATTACAGTGTTTAAGTAACATAAGTCTGTAATTAAGTGAAGGCAGTTTTTAGAGGCAGGAGCATAAGCAGCACATCTTTGGATCATAAGCCACCTTAACACGATTACTCCACTTATGAATCTAAGGTGAGAGCACAGCATATGGAAGCCAGGTTAGTAGAGCAAGCACTGGAAAATCAATATTATGTGACAGATATCTGCCCTTCAAATAGCTTCATTCTTCCCACTCACCTAGAAACTTTACTCTCTTTTTTTTGGATCTGATGTCTTGTCTATTTTAAAGGATTCCTATTTGACCATAAACTGGGATGGGGGGTGTAAAATGAAGTACAACCTTCTTTATCAATCTGTGCCTTGATTAACACTCTGTGGAAGATTGCCTCTGCATGGTTTAGCCACTGTTCCCACCTGAGTTTCTGGTGTGTGATGTGGCCTCTGATTCAAATCTTGTCTGATTTGCTGCACCAAAGCAAACACTTATGCAGAAGTTTCTGTCTCACACACAAATTCTGAGGCCTGAAAACCTACTTAAGAGTGAAAATTTGAGACCTATTCCTGTCTGTGTTCTCCCAGTGAGGGTAACCAGAGAACTCAGAGAACTGACCCATATAATAAAAAAACCCTTTAGCCCAGCATTTTCAGTTCTGACGGATGTACATGGATGCACATTCTCTGTTATGACCTGCCCCTGAAATGGAGTAACTCAGGTTATTTTTAATAGACCCATTAAAGTGGATCTAAAGCATATTAAAGTGAAACTACACTGAATGACTGGTGTTTTAATATCTCTATCATCTATATAAGTATTGCAGGTTTATTTTAGAACAATTTAGTTGCAACTGAAAGGAGGTATTTAGCCATTTTAACTATTATCTATAGAAATATAACAATATAAAAGTATAAAATATTAAGAATATAAGGAAAATAAAGAAGGAAAAAGAAAGGATAAGAGCACATTGTGGAAAAATATCACCGTCTGTGGATGCAGTGACAAGGCTTGATTGCTACAATTTCCATGTCTGTTGGTTGAGGTGATGCCATTGGGGACGGAGGAAGACCACAAAATACAAAGTTGGATGGGTGACACATGCTCAGGTTCAGGTGGGCATGCCCAGGAACCTCCCGTGGCTGTGGAGTTTTTCACTGTCTGATGTAACACTGTGGATCATCCACAGTCCTCTGGTGGAAGTCCCCAAAGGTGAGTCTGGGGACACTTGTGGAGGTGTTTGGTAGTTTATGAGTCCTTTTAAGACATGAGAACTGCCTCTTCTGTAGTGGAACCAGTTATGCCCCATAAGAAGGGATAAACACCTTCAGGCCTTCATCTCAATGCTTCCTTCAGCACCTGATTCTTATTTGGAGGGTATCAGCATAATGAAAAGCATTATCTCACCTTAGAGGATGTACTTATTATAGTCTTTTTCCCTTGTCTGGCTCAAAACCCAGCTTATTGCAAAGTAAAAGTGAATTTATCATGGTCATCTTACAGTGATAAGAGAGCACCCCTTCTGCACCTGGGCTGTTCTTATGCAGATCGGTGGTTTCATCACCACACAACCAAAAACTCTCCTTATCCCTTTCAGTCACGGGAGGTGCAAATCTGGCCTTAGCAAAGTACCCTGCTGTTTTTCAAATGGCACATTACTTGAGTCATTAATATTTAACATCTCATTCTCTCATATTTTCTGACAAAAAAAAAAAAAAAAAAAAAAAAAAGAGAAGCCAAATTGTTAAAAAATCTCTGTCTAACTGAAGGCTCAGTTTTGCTGAAATACCCGAAGGTCAGTTGCACGGATAGTTACATCCATGAAGATGCCAATGGAATTCTTGTCTCCAACAGACATCATCAAAAACTTCAGCTACACATGAAACAGAATCCAGTCCTACTGCTGTTGTTCATGTTCTTTACATGATTACTTCTACTCAAATTTTCGCCTATGTTTAAGTCCTGATTCATCTCACCTATGTTTCTGTGCCTAACAGAGGCTCTTTTGTTGGAAATGCAAGCACACTCAACATCTAAGGAGAGAGAAAGGCACCTCCACAGAGGTGGAGATAACAATTCAGAATTAAGACCATCTCAACCCCTCATAGAGGCTTGTCTTTGTCCTCTGACAACAGCCAGTGCCTGCAGCAATCAGGCTGCCAAATTAGGTCCTCAGTTAATTGGGTCAATCAGGATCCATCTGGGACTTTTTTTAAAATTAGATTTAGCATTGCTACTCTCCTTTTTTTCTTACTTCTTTTTTACATTACCTGAAAAGAAAATTCTTACACTTGATTAGTTTTTCTCTCTGTGCTACAACCTAATGCAATAATGGAGTAAGCAAATAGGTAGGTGATATTATGCTGTGATCCTGGCAGAATTTCTAATCCAATTAGGGTCAATGTAGATCAGTTTTATGCCTGCAGGGAGTAGGGGTAGCCAAATACTAAATGATTCAGAGAAGCAGCAGAGAGTGTGGTAACAGGAACAATAGGACTGCCTTGGGTCTTTGTGTGGATTTAAAATATACAGGGGAAGAAAAATGCATGCATGAGTCAGACTTCAGCCTCCTGGCCTATGAGGGAATGCTGATTTCAACTTGCACTATCCCTAGTGGCAATAGCTACCCAGAGGGTGTTATCTTATCTGCTGGACAGCTGTACGCCTGCTAATGCTGACTTGTAGTTGCTGTATTGGCAGGGACTGTGGGAATTAGGCCAGAATTCACACATGTGGTTGTTAAATTCCCAAGCTGAACCTTCCAAAAAATGTTGCATACATATCTTCAACACAGCAGGAACAATTATACATGAATATTATGCTTCTTTTTCAGGAGGAATGTTGACACTAATTTGTCTAAAAGAGGAATAAGCATACAGAGTCTACTGACTACAGTGCAGGTGGAATCCATAAACAAAAGAGATTCTATCACTACAGCAAGGAGAAGTCAGACAGTAACGATGTGACAGTAAGCACCCATCTCAAAATATCAGTGAAGAAAAAGAGCAAGAGTTAAATCACAGATGTGGTGGTTCGAAATCCTTTCTCATATATTACATGTAAGGATCATGCTCAAATACCAGAGAGATGAAAAAGCTGTACAAGAATGCAGGCAGGAGACTTCTCCTGCACAAGTACACCAATACTCTCTCCACAGATGTATTTTTAAAGGGCAAACTGACATAATGTTTTGTAAAAGAAAAAATTAGTTTCATGGACTAAAATATAAATGTGCAATGCATTGCCTGCTTAGTCTATTTTCCCAGTCTGTAAAATAGGAATGATAATCTCACCCTGTCACCCACTATCTATACAGTGAAATTCCCATTCAGAAATTTTAAGTCCAGAGGCTCAAACAGCTCAGCATATCTGATATCTTTGTATGCAAAAAATTTTAATTATTAATCTTGATTTTAGCCTAATAATTGACATTTGAATAAATAGTAACCTCTTACAAAAAAAGGTCTGAGCTTTCTTGGAAGACTCTAAGACACGGAGTCTGTCTTCTCTGATAGCTTTTGATTAAAAATAAATGTCTCATTTCCAGCTTGAATCGATCTAGCTTCAGTCACTGTTTCTGGAGATGTGTTTTTTTCCTAGTCAGTAAATCTCACAGGGGTAGCACAGTGGGCCTTGAACTCAATACCTCTAGATAGCCATGTAATAAGTGCAAGAATAGTTATTTATTTTACTCAGCTGCAGTAATATTTGATGTTGGAAAGTGTTGGGGAAGGGTTTGATCTAAAGGCATCTGAGTTGCTAGGAGTTCTCCTCAGCCTACCTTAAATGAATTAATGTTCCCACTTTCAGTTGGTAAAGGGGGAAAGAATGATGTGTCACATTACAGGACAATTTGAGCCTGTTCATTATAAGTATACAGGAGATATTTTCTCAGCAGTCCTAGCATGAAAACACAGTGCAATCTAAGAGCAACAAATCACTGCAATAACCCAATGGTCAAAAAATTAATTAATATAAAGATCAAAAAATCCAAACAACTTAAATTTATTTTAATTGTTTCAGACATAAAAATGACATTTAAAGGCAGAATCATTACACTGTGCTATTCACTTTGTAAACAAACAAATCTGTGCTAATAGTTTTCAACACTTCCTTTGCTACAGTTGAACCAGTTTATACTCCTCCTACTTGATGGTTTGTTGAGAATTAAATGATATGGCAGAGTTACATATTCACCCCTGTGTATTACAATATGGGTATGTTGACAGAGGTAGAGGTAGGTACTGGCACAATACCTCTATGTCACACAAAGACTCACGCTTTACAAACAAAACCAAAAAAACTCAAAACCAATCCAAACCAATCCAAACCAAACCATGCCAAAGCCCCCTCAGACCAACATGCTCCAGCTTTTTAAGACATGCCCTTCTGTCAGTTCTGCTAGTGTACTTTGGAAAAGAAGGAACAGATCTGGACTTGAGTATTTACTTGAGTAAATATGCATATAAAAGTAGGAAAACCTGAAATAAGTTGCCCTCCAGTTTGAGCTCTCTGGTCCCATATTGCTGGGTGGTAGCTGTTGAAAGGAAAGGAGAGGAACCTTTTTATTTCCTCAGACAGAAAAAAGAGGTAAGTGATGCCCCTATAAAGCTAGGTAGGCTGCATCTTCCCTTGTTATAGAATACATAGTGGTGCTCCCCAGGATCAGTATTGGGCTAGTCCTGTCTAATATCTTTATCTATGATTTGCACAAGGGGATTGAGTGTTTGCAAACAGCACCAAACTGTGCAGGAGAGTTGATCTGCTGGAGGGCAGGAAGGTTGTGCAAAGGGATCTGAACAGGCTGGATCAATGGTCTGAGGCCACCTGTGTGATGTGTAATAAAGTAAATTGTTTGGTTCACCTCTTCAGTCACAACCCCATGCAATGCTGTGGGCCTGGAGGAAGAGTGTCTGGAAAGCTGCCCAGTGGAAAAGGAACCTGGAGTTTGACAAGGCCTGCATATGAATCAGAATGAAAGGCCAATGACATCCTGGCTTGTGCAAGCAGTAGTGTGACCATCAGGACCAGGACAGTGACTGTCCACCTGTGCCTCAGCATGAGGTGAGGCCTCACTCTCATATCCTGTGTTCAGTTCTGGGCCTCTCACTACAAGAGAGATATTGAGGGACTGGAGTCTGTGTCAAGACCTAAAGAATGCAATAAAATGTCTTGAAGAGGGAAGGTCGTGCAAAATAAGCCAATGCAACAGGCACAGATGGAAAAAAGGAAGATGCTTATTTCAAGCCTAAACAAAGTGAAAGGTTTGGAATTTGCACCTGACATCATAACATTGTGCAGAGTGGGAAAAGCACAGATAGTAACAACAGGAAGATGTCAGGCCTGGTGAGGCAGAACTGGGTAACCTATTCAGAAAAAAATTCCCACCATGGCTAACTGTAAGAAAGGGGTTAAATCTTTGCAGACATACCATCCCAAGTTGTGGGAACAGCATTTATGCCTCTGGATACCCAGGACTTGGACTGTACAAAAGTGGTACCTCCAGAAGAGCACTCTGGGAACTCTTATGACTGCACAGAGCAGAAGGGCCAGATGTGGATGTGATGGAGGAATCCATGTGATAATGACTATAATATGCCTCTGTTTTTCTATCCTTCTTTTTCTTCCCCTCATCTCTTCTTATTACTCTCTCTCACTCTCTCCTTAAATAAAATCCCTTACTTAAATAAAATCCTTGCTTTTGGCTTTGGCATATGGTCTCCTTTGCACCTAATTCAGACAGAGGCATCTTTTAATAATCAGACCCTAACATTATTTTAGAAGTGGGATCATAGCAGCCTGTCCAGAGAGGAACAATGAAGCTGGGGGAGGGTCTGGAGCACGTGTCTTATGAGGATCAGGGAACTAGGGTTGTTCATCCTGGAGAAAAGGAGGCTTGCTTAGACAGAACCTTATTTCTCTCTACAACTACTTGAAAGGAGATAGCAGTCAGGTGTGGGTCAGTCTCTTCTCCCACATATCAAGCAACAGGACAAGAGGAAATGGTCTCAAGTTGCGCCAGGGGAACTTTGGATTTCATATTAGAAAAAATTTATTTTATAAAAGGATTGTCAAACATTAGAACAGGCTGCCCAGGAAAATGGTAAAGTTAGCATCCCTGGAAGTACTTAAAATATATGTTGTGCTTCGAGATGTGGTTCAGTGATGGTCTTGGCAGTGTTAGGTTGTTTGGTTCAATAGTCTCAGAGGTCTTTTCCAACCAAAATGATTTTAGGATTTTATATATCATCTTTTGAAGTAGTGACAGATTTGTTAACAGAGTCAGAATAAAACCAAAAAAACCCCAAAATGAACTTTAAATTCTTTAAATTTATGTTGTCACAAAATAAAAATATCATTCACCCAAGTCATATGCAGTTAAATTAGAAATTCTTATCTACTGTTTCTAACAATTTATGCCATAAATTATGGTATGATAAACTTATACCTGAAAGTCACTATATATGACAGCACATCACACTGTCCTGCTTTATATATTTCTGTCTCAGGAGCAAGGGTGTCCCTGATGAGGACTGAGTGGTTCACACTGTTGCAGAAGACAAGAGATCGCAAAGGCAAGCTTTCTCAAGAATTCCAAGAAGTATCTGAGAATTAGAGCACAGTGAGTCATTTTAGCTATGGAATTATTTTAACTGCATTTGGTTTTGGAAACATTTACATTGAGTATTTTTGTCACTGTAATCAAAAGATTATTGTACATTTTCTATTTCTACTTTCAGATGTTTTTATGATTTCTGTGTATTTTCTTTTCTTTTTCAATAGAAAACTTTTAAAAAAGGTTAAAATTCTCATCACAAGTATAAGGATGTATATTGACAATTTGAATCATTGTTTTTCAGAAAATCTTGGAGAGTATTTTTACCAAGGAGCTACTTTTTAATACAAATTAAAAAACAAAAACAAAAAAACCCCACAAACCTGAAAAACATTTTGGAAAACAAATGGAACGTCCAAAAAGTAAAAAATAATTTTGATATTAAATTCTTAAAGGTCTGTCTAAGTTAACATATGATTCTTAATAATCCACATATTTTCTTATTTACTAGGAAAAACCTGCTTGACATTATTAGAAATGTAGCGATAAAGCACTATCTGAATTGTGGCTACTCCACTTTCACAGCCATTTGTGGTGCCAGAATTGTATTCCATAGAGGTACAGAGGTGCAAGACTGCAAATGGGTTAGATCTAGTAATTCATTCAAACTACAATTTGCAGTAAAGAATTTCCATCTATTTAATAAATTATGGGTCTATTTCTTGTAAGGTCAAAATCATCCCCTTTGAACTTATCAACAACCTCCTCTCTTTCCTGAGATTAAATTGCAAAGGATTTATTTTGTGAGGTGCTGGAGTGGAGTACTCCAAAACTCTTTGTATTGTCTGTTAGTTGTCTATCGTTAGTGAACCCAGAATGATCTCCGTTTATAAAAGTGAAGTTATATTTTATGAAGCCCATTATTCAGAACTATAGTTAGGATTTTTAGATCTGTGTTTAATAGTGAAACAGATCTTCAGGATTAACATACCATTAAAGCTTTTCAGGTGTAGGCATTAATGTGATAATAACATCCCACAGAAATAAGAGGCTCATCCCCATTTGACAGTCCATTAAACATATCTGCATCATTATTAGTAGTATTAAAATTGTGATTTCAATCACAGTTGTTATTCACTGTACTGGGACCTGTAGTGATATGCATTAAAAATACTGTACTACAGTTAGAATATAAATCATTCTAATATCTATGAGGTAATCAGTATCAGTAAGTTAATATTCATCAGTTTAGTAGTTAAGCAGCGAATTTCACATATCATAAACCTGACGCATTCACAGAGAAAGCTGTGCTAGGTCTTCATAACATTAGTATCCCAAGCTGAAACATAATTTCTAAAACTGACTCTTGTCTGCTTCCCTCTGCCCAATTTTCTTTTATTTATAAAACTTCAAATTTGCTTCATGTTAAAATGCTTGGTTTTGAAAATTGAATCAGGGTGAACCTTTTAAAGGTGAATGTGACCAACTGTCAGACGCAAGGCTCTCCAAAGAGGCTTGACCATCAACATGGGAGAGGTAAAACTGTCACATTCCCTCTTCTATGGCATAATTCGTTGCTCTGAAAACTCAGGTTTGGAATTAAAGAGGATGTTAAGGATCTGATATTGCTCCAAGTGTCAGTAAGAATGCAGTGGATTAAGTTACAAAGCACCAGAGGCAAGTGGGCAAAACAGAATGCCAATAAGCTGAATGGAGCTTGCCAGGGGGACAGGTACATACAAAATGTTGTTAGTCTGAGTTTTTACGTGCTTAGAATCTTTGGGAAGTTTGTGAGTTATCTTTTCAGCATTTCATGGTAAAACTCTACTGTCACATAAACTGAAAGAACGACCAAAATGGGGATAGGTGTATACCATTAAAAGATTGGAATGCTCATTTTTTTTTAGCTGTATCGAATTAAGACTGATTTGGCCTTGAGACACTACACCCAGAGAAATTTAGAAAGTTCATTCTATCATTAAAAGACTCACTAGAGAAGTTCTAAATTAGGAAATGTATGCCAGCAATCATGCAGTGGTCGTATAAGGACATCAGACTTGGGTGAACAATTGGAAATTATAAAGTCCATTCCTTTGTTGCCACACATAACCTATATAATGTTTTACACTAGTCATAAACACAAAAGATCTGTCTCTCTGACTATATATTCTACTCTAAGAAAGAAGAATTAGTCTTGAACTCCTCAGGTACAAACTCTTCAACAGAGGAAAATATCCAGAGAAGGGAGAAATACTTCTCCTATAACCTCCCATAAATCCTTGTACAAGTGACATGAAAAAAGAGACATATTTAAAATTATAAGGAAGAGTATGTGCAAAATAATTATTCTCAGAGTTGTTGGATTGCAGAAAGGGCATTTTCTTCCAATATGCATTAGAGTCAAAGGGTTGCCTAAATTGGGATTGAAAGAAGACTCACAGATCGAATTAGTGACTTCACAAGTAATTGTTTCTTCTTAAAAACTGACTCCTGTGCATAACATTGCTCCCATTTTCCCCACTGACAATTTTGGTTCTCCATTTTGTGTGATAATAAAAATGCTTATGTCTCTCTTGGAACTGTTTCAACTCTTTTCTACCTAAGTTAAAAAGAGATTATTGAGACAAACCTTTAGAATTTTCCTAGTCTCAGGAAATCTTACTCAGCTAGTGATGTCACTCCCATGGAGAAGAAGAGATTGAATTTATTTTATTGACTTCTGAAGCATGTGGAGAAAAGAATCACTGAAATAAAAAAACATAAAAACACATTTTTGGGGACTAATAAATAATGCAAGAACGAACCTGCAGCTGCTCTGGAAGTGGGTGATTTCTGCAATAATTCCCTATGCTCTCTCTTACATATAAAATTCAGATAAAAATCCGAAATTCACTTAGGTATATAGTAAAGATGATGTACTAAACTCTGATTCTGCTTCTATTCATATTACTCCCTATTCATGGTCTTTTCAATGTTTAATCTCCTTTACATTATTAGACTTTCAATCATCTATGATTCTACCTTTAATTTATTTTCTATTTTTTTTTCAATTTATTTCTTTCCATGAGTACTTCCAAGATGTTTTGTGAATTAAAATAGAATAATAAAAGGTAACTCATCTAAATCACATAGATTTAAATAAATGCCTGATGGCATGGGCTTAGAAATTGGACAAGCAATAGTTCTATATTTAAAGCACAGTTGCATTTACTGTACTTTATAAAGGAGTTATAGAATGGTTTTGGCTGGAAGAGACATTAAAGATCATGGGAGCATCATACAGCTGATACAACCCAGCTGAGAAGATCCTTAAAAACCCTAGATGGCAACTTTATGGATCAGTGGGAGATTATCCTCACCCTCTGCTCAGCTTTGGTGAGAAACATTTAAAGTGCTGTGTCCAGATCTGGGCTCCTCAGTACAAAAGAAACATAGAAATACAAGAAATAGTCCACTCAAGGGACATGGAGATGGTTAAGAGCTTGGAGCACCTGTCATATGTGGAGAGGCTGAGAGGGCTGGGACTATTCAGGTGGAGAAGAGCAACTCAGAGCTGTCTTATAAATGGTTTTAAATTCTTTATGAAAGAAGGGAAAAAGATGGAGCCAGTCTCCTCTCAGTGGTGCCTGATTATGTAACAAGAGGGAGTGGGCACAAACTGAAAAACAGGGAATTCCATTAAATATAAGAAGAACATTTTTTTAGTTTTATGAGAGGTTTCACAGAGAGGTTGTAGAGTCTCCAAATGTGGAGAAATTGAAAATCTGATCAGACACAGCTCTAGACAAACTCCTGTGGGTGACTCTGCTTGAACAAGGTGGTTAGACTGTTTGATCTCCAGTAGTGCCTGCCAAGCTCAGCTGTTCTACAAGTGTGTAACAAACTGAAAAAGGCTGAAGTACTGCAATCAAATCAGTTCCTGTTTACTTCTTTCTGCCAAAAGTTGAAAATTTCCCCTGGAAAACACGATAATCTCCAATATTATATCTCCAAACCCCAGCCAAGAAAAGTCTGTGGTTAAAGCAATATTCCTTGGTGCAAAAGTTACTTGTTAAGCTTTCCTTCAGAATAGGATTAATTTAAAATACCTAACACATATTTAGATCTTTGTTGCCTGAGAAGCTGTTCTCTGAAACCAGTGGCAGATCTGAATAATAATTATTACTATATATTACAAACTGCAGCAGAGAAAACTTCCCTTTAAATGACAGATACAGAGTTAGAATCATAGAATCATTAAAGGCTTTTCAGATCAATTCCAACGGTTAACCCAGCACTGCCATGTTACCAGCAGTTCCCAAGTGTGCCATGTTACCACATGTTCCCAAGTGCCGACATCCACACATTTTTTTAATAGTTATGTGTGGATACACGCAGACGGTGTATGCAGCAGGCAGAGATTTACCCATTTAGAGAAAACCTGCTGGATAGCTTCACAACGTCATAGCATTTGTATTTATATGCTTCAAATATAATAGTTGCTTTTTGTAAAACTGCTTCTTTTTTATTTCCAGTTACTCAAGCATGACCATACACATAGACATGTGTCCACTTACAAGAGGCCAGTTTGTAAAAATCTGGTTTTACTTCAGTTTGATCAAAAATATTTTAATAAAACTTGCCTTTTCAATTAAAAGGCTAAATTCTCTTTGAGATAAGAAGCTTCAAAAGTGTTGCCTATGGAGACAGAGCTGTTTGCCTTTAAACTGCAACATTACAAGGACTGTAGAAGGCTTTGGATTCTTGCTGGGCTTTAAATCTTGGAGTATATAATAATTTATTTAACACGACTTGAAAAGAGGAGTTGTAGAAGGTGATATTAATTGTTCCTCCTTTCTTTTAGGTTCTGTATTTCACTCAGAATTATGTTTGACAATGAAAAAAAAGTCAATACAATCTCTTCTACAAATAAGCAACTACAGTAAACAACAAGGCTCTTGAGAAGGTGTGAACACTACCAGACTTGGAAGAATAGGGTAACTCCTATTGTTAACATATAAGTATATGGATTTGTATGCTGCCTGAGTTGAAAAAACCTTAACCTGGACTGGAAAACACATTCCTTATTCCACAAATATAAATGCAAAATAAACAAATGAACAGGTTTTAAACAAATATATAATTATATATATAAATACATGAAAATTCATGTATATAATATATTTAGATATAACATATAAAAAAGAAATAAAATTTTAATAAATACAAATAAATTAATTTCATAGTATAAATAAAATAGAAAATTGATTCATATAAATGTAATATGAAATTATCTTCTTGTTACAAAAAATGGTAATGCCAGTAAACACTCTTAATCTGAATGCAACTAATTTTACATATGAGCTTAATACAAACAAATATGTTCAAGAATGTTTCACTTTGCCTGGAGTATGACACTCATAAACTTCTAAAACATAGATTCCTGTAAGCTACAGTATTTTCAGTGTAACTCCTAAAGCTGGTCAATCACTATGCTCTTCTGCAATAAGGAAGTCAGACGTAAAAGTTCTGGACAGACAACTTAGTAAGACTTTCTGCTTAACTCCTCTTTAAAAGCTAACTCAAAAACATGGACTTCTGATGATTGCTTAACATAGTGCAGCTACTAAAAGATTATTTTTAAAAATTGAATGAGTGCTTTTTCCTTTCTTAGTTACTTTTGCTTTCAAATTCCAAGCTTGATCTCCTTTTGCTGTATTACAACTCATCTCACCCAGTGTATTTTAAACAAAGCTTTGATCTTGCTCTCTCTCCCATAATTAAGCTAACCATGTGTATATGTAATCTTAAAAAATAAGAGCAGTGGGTTTTTGGTTTTGTTTGGTTTATAGTTTTTTTTTTTTTCCCCAACAGAACCTTATTTTGCCTTGTTTTCTTGAAAATAACAGGTTTCTCAGTATGATCCATCATACACTGGTATTTTATCTGTTTTCTCAATAACTTCTCCTGGATTATTGCTCTGGATTCTACAAGCCCTTTTCTTGTATTCTTGTCATGGCTGATGGACGTGTGAAAATCATGCTGCAATCCATTCAATCCATCTGTACTACAGAAGCTCTCCTTGGTGTTCCATAACTGTGCAGGTGGCAATTTAGTAAAAGCTGCAGATTTGGAAGTGATTAGAAAAAAAAGGTCTTTGTACCTCATCAACTCAAGTGTAATTAATGAATTTTCAATAAATATCATTAATTATTTTGTGATGAACTTCCAGCTCACTTCTAATTGAATTTCACACTATTGCACACTCACACTGGTGTAAATTTGGAAATCTTTAATTAAATGGATGGTGATATTGTAGCAAAACAGTTGATGGCAAAAGAAACAGCACACAGTACTTGAGATCAAGGCCTGTGTACTAGAAAAGGTATTTAACTACTTTAGTTTTTCACCAAGCAGCTATCACTTTGCGCAAGATGCTGTTTAGAGACTAACATGCTTTATTCATCAAGACCAAACAGGAGACTTATATTGATAATTGGCTTTCAAATACTCTGCAACAGTGCAGACATTAAGCTGACATTAAGACATTAATGTCAGACATTAAGCTCAGGTGAGAAGGCTTTTCTCAGTGAATTTAGTAAGTGAAACCTCCAGGTCATGGAAAAATGTAAATGGTAGATCAGTGCAGTAAATGGCTACTACTTGTCCACTTCTTAGTTGCAATTACATTCCTTGTTTCCCCATCCAAATTTTCATTTCTACAAAGGCATACTTTTTGGAATCTTTCTTTGGTCGGTGTTGCCATTTGGCTGGCCTTCGTACTCAAAAATTCAGGCATAAATAAATTATATGCTATTTGTACCTAATTCTTCTACATTTTTTACCACTTTGTTTTATGGTCTAGGAAAAAAATATGTACTGACAGACTTCCAACTTGAGAAGTTCAAAAATATAAATATAGAGCTAAGAGTAATATCTATTATGTTTTTTGGGGTGTATTTTTTCATTTTTTACTGGTAAAATCAACTCTTTTTTTCATAGAGTTTTCAGAGAGGTAATAGAAACTAGATAGATGTTAAGCATTAGCACTGAGCTGCAAACCATTCATTAATGGCATTGTTGTTTCACCCTGAAAAGGGTATTGGATCGGATAAGGCAACGTACACTTAAATTCACAACTTTTAAAGCAGCATTTTGTATAGCAGTATAAGAAAGAGCATACTGACAAGCCATAGAAAAATAAAATATAGACTCTCTAGCTTCAAAAAACATTTAACTTCTCTTTTTGATGGCTGCTGCTAATTTCTGTTAATAATAAAATAGAATAGACCCTTTTATTTCTAGCTACAGGACAGCTGTCCCTTTTTTAATGATGGGGAGGAGATGGCACAGAGAATAAAGAGGACAGGAATTTTTCATCCAGGAGGTTGAGCAGTTTAAGAAAGCTCAGCATTTGTAGTGCTCAGCTCAGACAGCAAACTGAAATAGATTACACTGAGCATGTTCAGCCATTCAAGTGTTTTGAACACCAAGCAGCTGGGCAAGAGCTGTCTTTAGCTATGATGTTGAATACATCATTAACCCAGAAGCACACACACTTCAGCAAAGTTAATTATCCTTCAGTGAGTAAAGTAGCATGACCATTTCTTGTTTATCAAGTTACATATGAGATACCCAAAGTAGCTACAACCTGAAAAACATGCAGTTTTGTATTCTTTTGATTCCTGTTCATGTTTTCAGACGGTAAAACCTGTAGATACCAGGTGTTGGGGTTTTTTTGCTTTTTTTTTTAAGTGAAAGTCACTCAATCTTGTCCGTGTAAATTAACTAGCAAATATTCATATCAAACTTCTGTGCCAAAATGGAATCCAGATTTCAGAGCCAAGCAAGTTTCCTTAAGCATCATTTCTCTCACGGAATGATTAATTCACCACGGTGTGTGTAATATATGCAGAGGGTAAACTATTTCTCTTCTCCTACAGCATCTTTTCATTGCTGGCAGCATGTTCTTACATCTTGACCCATCATACATTTACATGCTATTTTCTTCACATCTGCTACTTCTGAATTCATAGCTTTAATCCCAGCAGCTCTTTTCTAGTGTTCCGGAGATTGCCAAAGTGCAGAAGCAAGCCCTGCTGTAAAACTCCATGTTCCAGTAAGTTCTGGCTGCTCTCTGTGGAAGGACGGTAGTTATTCACAAACTGAAGGACCAGCTTTTTTTCTGTGTGAACTCCAAAGCTCTAATCTTTAAAAGCTGGAAGAAACAAAGCCCATTATTACTCCAGACAGAATGATTTGTGAAAGCTGCAAGCCTAGTGATCTTCTGCTGCCTCCTGTGCTCTGCATCCTCTTGGCATTGCATTTAAATAAATGAATACAACCATTAATGGATCACCTGCTTCAGTCAGATGAGGCTACAAGTGTATTACTTAAAAAATAGGAGAAACCATAGGGGAAGCTAATAAAAAAATGCAAGAGCATAAGTCTTCTATTGACTGTTACATTGACTTTACCTGTTTCTGGCTCTGGGAAGATTCTGTAGTGTTTCAGACAGTTTTCTGTGCAAAAAAAACCATGGAAAATCTCTGTCTTAGAAAAATACATAGGCAGTACCTGAAATTGTATCCTAAAGCTGATTTGTTTTCACTGCTGGGGCATTTGGCAAGTACTTGGAATTGCAGCAGGGTATTCTGTAAAAGGCAGCAATCTGGCTGGAGAAATGTTGGTGAAGGCAGTAATTTTCTGTACCATTAAGGAGCTTTAAGGTCTGGAGTTCAGCCCATCAAATCACAGTAGGAAAATTACCTGTTAGACCTTCCAAGTGTGGCTGACCTGTGCCTGCACTGACCTTATTGGTATTCAAGCCCTAATGCTGGGATATAGGGAGACAAATTGCCCTCCTTAAGGCCACATGAAACAAAGGACATTTAGCAAAGAGTCTCAGATTCAATATTCAGCTCCTGCCAGTGCAGGAGGCCTGTCTAGCCCATGTTGTGGTTCATTTTGTGTTGTGGAAGCAGTCAGATACATTGAACTACAGGATTGCTGCTAAGGGAGCAGGAGGAGGTCTGTGGACCTTTGGGGAAGAAGGCCCTCTGGTCATTGCAATATCAAAGGATACTGAATGGAATGATGTATATCAAACAAATTTATATGACAAAACCTCCAGGGATTATGAAAAAAAAAAATGCAATCATATTATTTCCCAAATTTGCAATGAAAAGCAGTGCTTCAGAACTTTGGTATCAGCTGACACTTCCATGCAGTCTAGGTTTCCTTCACCCTCATGCCTTCAATGTGAGTGGGATGCCAGCACTCCTGACTGAAGAAGCTGCAGTCCTTCCATGGAAACTGGCCATCTCTTGTTGTCACAAACACGTGATAATAATTCTGACATTGGAAAATCAACTCTGGCTGGTAGTACTGGAGGACTGTCATGGTCTGCTGAGAATATTTTTGCCTGTCATTGTGGGCATATGTGGGGAATAGCATTTGTGACAGGGAGAAGAGAGAGACTGACTCCTTGTTTGCTGGGGGCTCCCTGGGAGGGTCAGGGTCTCCCCATAATGACAGGGCCTAGCAGCCAGGATTTGCTTGATTGCCCCAGCCAAGAGAAGGGAAGCCAGGAGGGTGCCAGAGGCAGCCACAGCCCTGGGCATCTCCCTGGTGCTGATGACGGGTTCAGTGGGGCCCATGGCCGGCCAGGCAGGGCAGGGCTGGGAGGAGCTGTGGACCGACATTCCACATTGCAACTGTGGCACGGACAGGGCTGAAGTGGGCAGGGTGGTGAGAGGGCAGGGTAGGACTGTCAGGGTCCTTGGTGTTCTCACAGTCCTGACAGTTTTGTCCTGCAGGGAGTGGGATTTCCAAGATGGGCTAGAGCCATTGTGTTAACCGTTATCTGTCTGCATCACTCTACCACTGAAGAAAGAGTTTATTTGTACATCTTCCATTGTTTCTCAGGGGCAGTAGACCCATTATTTTTTTTATGATAATATGAAAAATGATGACAATACAGATCTGAAGAAATAGTTTATTTATGCATCTTCCTTTGTTTGAAGGGGCAGTAGACCAAATTATTTTTTTTTTTAATGATAATGTGAAAGCTGCTGACAGTACCGGTGACATCATCACAATGCTCTGAGAGCTAGTGTGCTTATTCTGCTTGGTCCTTTTTCCTTTCCAAAACTGTATTGTAACCATTGCTTTTACTCTTTATATGGAAGAATCCTTCCTCTCTTTGTCTAATATAGAATATAAATATATAAAAGGCCCCAGTGAAAACTTTTTTCTCCTCTCTCCAGCTGCAGAGTGGTGGTGGAGTGCTTATTTTGACAGCTGAAATTGGACTTGCATCCAAAATTACTTTCATTATAATAAGACTTGAATGCAAGCAGTCCAATAAAGAGAATGCTAGCTTTTTATATCTATTATGTATCGTTCAAAGCCCCTCTTGTTTCAAGAGCTTTCCCAAGCCCACAAGGGGGCAGGACTCAGCCTGAAGTCCTGATGACTCTTTGGAGCCTGTGCATCTGGGCACCCTAAAGCCATTTGGCTTTAGTTTACATTCACAAGCAGGGTTCTGGATGTAAAATAATACTTCATGGGCAAAAACTGAATAAAAAATTATACCCTGTCTAACAGAAACTGTATTTTTTGTGAGTTTTATATGTAAATGGAATATGTGTGTGTTCTTCAGTGCTCTACGGAGTTGAAGCATTTGATTCACCAGAGTTTCTTACACATTCATGGACTTCTTTACCAATTCATGCAGACAGATATGTTCTGTGAAATCACATGAATCCATGGTTAAGGAAGGCCTGGAAAGTAGGAAGTGCTTGAATACATTATACATATTGTAGTTTCAATGAGTGATGGATTACTAGCACACGCACGGTTTATTGGATTGTGAAATGCCAAGGAACATCTTTCAGTGTTAGCTTGTAGAGAGCTAAAGCAGCTTTCCACATGTTTTTTAATATACCTGGGGTGAAGAGACTGCTAATCCATATGGAGTATATTGTGCTTGATTAGTTTTATGGAGTGTGTTGGGTAAAGGTTGATTTATTTGCTGAATAAAATATCAACTTACGTGCAACACTGTGTGCTTTCTACTTTGGGGACATGCAGTGCCATTTAATTGGCTTGTGTAGATAGCTCGCTGGTTTTTGATACCTTAATAAAAGCTTCTGGTACACCTGTCTTTTCGCATTTCCTTACAATTAAGTGAATAGCAATATGGTCAACAACAAGTGCTTAACAAGCACAGAACTTTATTAAACTTCCATTTATGAATCATGGAAAAAATTAGGAGCAATGAAGTCAGAGTAATCAATGCTAAAAAGAAATAAATAAGCCTCTAAACTAAATTTTGAAGTTTAACTTGCAGAAGTGAAGTAAGTGAAAAAAGGAAAAAGCAAGCAACTTAGTTGTGATATTCTTGGCCATTAGCATCCCTTTGTTTCTTTTTCCCATTTCACCCCCTCTGAAGCATTTTTCATCATGAATTCTGTACTCAGATTTGTCCTTCAAAATTTTTTGGTTAATTCTATGGAAGTTATGTAGTTATCATTTGTACAAATAAAACTTTTTTTTAATTGTCCCTTTCAGGATCTCATGACTCCAACTCTGATTCAGAATCATAAGTAGAAATTAGCCCAATTAGTCAGGAAATGTCCCCACTAGAGCATTTCAGTATGTTTGATTTTACTGGTCACAGCAGTAGAAAGTAACTGCTGAATCTTTAGATCATCATTCAAGGAACCAGTTTTACTGTTATATTATATATAAATATATTTTCATTTTACAGCAAATTCAGTGAGTACCAAAACAATTATTCAGCACTGGAATGAAGTTACAAAAGAGAGAAAAAAAATCAAATACCTTGTTAAGCTTAGACCCCAAATCACATTCATTTGTATTCTCTTTGAAAATATTTCAGTCCTAACTTAAAATTAACACTGTTTTTCCTTTTTTTTTCCCTTTCTCTTTTATTTTCTAATGGATGTTTTTTTCTCCTTTCCCCTTCTTCTAGTGTTGTATAAGAGATTGAGTAAAGGCTCTAATTTTTGCTATACAGAACACCCCTCCTTTGCTTCCTGCTAGGTGTTATTTCTTTGCAATGGAATATTACATCATCATCCAGGGCTGTACCATGATGTTTTTGAGGTTAGTAGCACTTCTTAATGTCCCTTTTCTCAAGCTCTTTAATTACAAATATTAATTAGCACCTTCTTGTCTTCTGGTATCTTCTCCTTCTTATAGACTTCTGAAGACATAGGAACTTAAGAATGGCTGTAAAAGGTCAGATTAAAGATCCACTTGGCCCAATAGTTGCCAATAACGCTTAACACACGTCCTGGAGAAAAATTTGAAGATGATAAGCAAATAGAGGTGCTCCCTTCTTCTTTCCTCCCAAAACACCAGGTAATATGCTACTATGGACTATCTGAACTAGCAATAACATCTTTATTCTTATATTCTTAATTGCCTTAGAAGAATGTTGTTTCCAGTAATCTTGAAAAACCTTCTGTGTCTTATTCTGAGATCAGTAGATCAGTAAATGCATAGATGTCATACTAATCACTCTCTCTCTTTTTTTTTTTTTTTTTTTCCTCCTGGAACATTGTGTACAGGTTAACGAGTCCAGAAATAGATCACAATTAGGAATGGGTTGGTCAATTGGTCAGATATAGCAAAAAAGCTCCCTTCTTTCTCACTGCTTTTCATATTTTCTGTTTTCTGAGGATAGTATGCACCTGTGTAGAACCCCCATTCTCAAACAGCAATAGACATCTACCTGCATTAGCAGCACAGTCATCAGTCCATGTGAGTTTTGCCAATGGAGCCCTGAAACCATGGCAATGAACTGAGATATATCATACATTTCAGGCTACTCAATGCACTCAAAATTGGAGTTTATATCTAAATTTAGCTGTATATTCTTCTGTAGCAATATGCAGCTAGAATGACTGTAAATGTGTAAGATCATTAAAATCATTTCTTTTTCAAGCACGTATAAGGAAAAAGGTTTTAATACTTCTGCTTTGCTGTCCTCCTTCATATTTTATTAATGTAGCTCTAGTTCTTTCTTGCTGAAGCAGTTTCCTAGTTAAATTTAAAAATCAGGAAATTAGTCTTTAATTTCCCTTTCATTTACATTCCTGTGTTGCTTGATGCATGGTTTCAGAGTTCTGAAAAGAAATAGGCTTGCTGTTTTTAAACTCCCTTCAGTGTGAACAGTGAAATCTTCATTTCAAGAAGCACATGAAAATAATTTCCACTTAGAATCTAGCAACATGTTAAAATAAAGATTATTTATCTATTGGTCTTGGTTCCAAAACTGAAACTTATAGGCAATGAAAAATGGTATTTTAGACAAATCTATTGCTCTCTTTGCAACCCTTTTGTGCTCCTGTGGGCTATTTTGAGGTGTTTGGAGGGAAAAATATCAGGAATGAAAATGGAAAACCAAGAAAAATTTCAGGTAATTTTAAGGAATGCTTGAATCTACATAGAAGGTAATGTATAGAGTCTTTGGATGAAGATGGACACAGTCTGTCTAGCTTCAGAAAATGAGAAGACAAAGCAAGCTTTTCTATAACACTTATTCAAAAACTGACTGAGAATTTCAAGTTAAATCAAGACAAAAGTCATGGTAGTTCAAAACTAGAATCATCATGATATGATGCTGCTCTCTCTCTCCAGGCTCAAGGCTGAGGAGGAACCGATAAATGTCTCTCTCCCTTTTCTACATTTCTCTTTAGCCCTTATCCCATGTGAAAGATGCAAACTTTTAGGAAAATTGTTTCTTACTGCCTTGGGTTTGGGGTTTTGTTTTGGTTTGGTTTGTTTGTTTTTTTTCCTTTGGTTGGGTATTTTTTTATTCCTGTTGAGAATTTTATGCAGACATCAATGATATAACAAAACACATCTGAATTGCATGAAAAACCACAGACACATGAGAAAATTAGTGGGGTTCAGTATTACAGAAAAAAATGTTTTCATATTTAACTGAAGATCTGTTTTCTATTTATTTTAGTAGAAAAAAAATACTATCGTTTTCCATACTTTAATACTTGCCTTTTAGATCTGAAGAAATGTATTTTTTCTTTCCTTGTAATACAAATATTATTTTTCATTTGAAAGTGCAGAAACTTGGGATGAAATATAATGCTTTCTTCTTTCTTTGAAATGCCTTGTGAAATGAATTTTGCTTTTTTTCTTCAGCAGTTGTGCTGTGACAGTAGATTCTGTAAATCAAAAGATTACAGTAACTATTAAATAGGCTTCAACAATTCTTACTTTGCATGTCCTGGTCTCACCTTTGATGCACAGTTTCAGAATCTGAGAAGACTTTGTTCCACACAGTCTGCACCTGTTGAGAGGGATGGTGTGCTCCCTGTCCCCCAGCCAGACATTTAATTCCCATAACTCTTCTCAAGTGATAAGTACCTGTGGCTGTCCTAATGGATGTGACTCGTCGTGAAGGCTCTATCCCTCTTGAAGTGGATTCAGGGGAGATGGGAAATACAACAGCCAAGGGCTAATTTGAGCATGTGCCAAATAAAATATGGCTTGTATGCAAATATTAAGCAATCATTGTACTCCATAAATAGTAAGGGCCCAGTGCCTGTTTAACTCTCCTTCATGGCTGGGGGCTGTATGCCAGGATCTCCCCTGGAGCAGGGACACCTCTCAAGGTTATTCCCAGAGTGTGATAGATTCCTTATAGAATCAGATACTCAGTAAGTGAATTGGGAATAAGTAAAATGAAATTTTGTAATCTTTGATAAATGGTGTAAAGGACATACTGTGTGTATATCATCGTTTACACAAAAAAAAACCATTGCAAGTTTGAACTTGGAGTGAATCCAGCTGCACTCTGAGAAGGACTTTAGAATGCAAGGGGCTCCTTTCTGAACTTCATGACTCAACAGGTGGATGTCTCACAGTTGTGTCTCACTTTGTCCCCTGTGTAGTAGATACTTGTGTAACTTGCCATCAAATCTCATTATCCCACCATTGCATTTGCTATTGAGTTTTGTTATAACAATAAAATATATTGTTTCTTCTCTCTTGGGAGCGAAGTGCATGACTCCGCCTGTGGCACTGAGAAAACATTACCCAAATATTTCTCCTAAAAATCCAAGTTCTCTCTGTTTTCCTCAATGTTGAAACTTATTTAGAGAATGGTAAAGAAATTATGACCTGTACTAAGAGGTTTTTTACTCTACCTATGTAATGTAATACCTAATTCAAAATACACAAGACTACTGAGAATAGGAACTACTAAAATGAAATAATCCAAATATCAGACAGATTGGCATACAATCTTATTGTTTAGAATGATAAAGCTGTGTAGAGAGAACTAAAAGAGACCAAAGAATTGAAGTCAATGTAAAAGACAAATGAATTTTTGAATACAATAAAGCTGAAACAATCTGTTCCTCAGGAGAAATGAAAGGAGTGTGAGGGAAAAAGGCCCATAAAAAAACCCAAAAGCACTCAAAAAACAATGAATACAGGATAAAGATCTTACATAAAACAATTAGGAAAAGTTGCAATCATTACTAATAACAGGTTGATTAGGAGTAAGATTTAATTACAGAGAAAATGTTTAATGTAGTTTAGAAAGATTTTCTACTGTACAGTGTAGACTGAGAAGGGAAATTGTCTCTCCGAAAAAAAAAAAAAGCAAAATTTAATTATCTAACTTATCCAAGTCCTTGTGATAATTTTTACTTTTACATTAAATTAAAGGCAGCACTTGCATGAGTTACTGCCCTGAAGATCAAGACTTGAAACAGAAATTTTAGTGAGGAAAAGAACACACATTCTTGTTTCAAAAGCCATCTTCTGACATGCTTATCCAAGCACTCTACTTTTCTTAAATTAATTGGGAAGATATCCACATGTAGGATAATGGATCACAAACATTTACTCTCCCAGATGACTGCTCTAACCACTAGAATTGGGTTAATCTTTATTTGTATTAGTTGTGGTAATCTTGTCTATTTTTTCCACTTTACAAGAGTGGTCTCTACCTACATCACAGATATTAAGAATAATATTTTAAGCTAAGTTGCATTCCCATCCTTGAAGATTTTATGCAGCTATATTCCTTTTGACAATATTCCAACACATTCATCAATATTTCATTACTCAAGCAGATTTTTGAGACTAAGGTGGATCAGTATCTGTAGGAAAGGAAAAGAATCACCTTTGTCATTATATCTGTACTGCAACAGTCGAGACACTTCTTAAAAATGCTGTTTCTTCTGGAAAGAGACTGAATATGCCTCTTAATTCTGATAAAATGCCCTCACTAGAAGGAATTTCTTCTATTTCTTAACATATCTCACACTTTTCTATTTTATTTCAAAGTATTTTTTTTTTTTACTAACAAATGTTTTTAATTGCATTATTTGTGTGAATTTCCAGTTCCACAGAAAAACAAATAAACCAAAAAATTACTCCTAGAATTCCTGTTTGGGATAATTCAGCTGTATGTGTGTCTCTGTGTGTGCATATGAACAAATATGGCAGATAAGCAGGCACACCTATTTCTGTAAATACCAGGAACTCAAAGATATTTGAATTGTAAAACACTGGATTATTGGTTTGGAGGTAGCTAGACTATTTCAGGCAACCAGAAGAACTGTCAAATAGAAGTACAGAAAAAGAAAGTAAAATAAATTCTAGTTCAATTATACGTAAAAAGATATGAGAGTTTTTTAAAATTCTTTGCATCTTGTAGAAGGGCAAGTGTGTGTTCTCTTGTATCCAAACACATCATTAACATGAAAAAACACATTATGAGGGAAAAGAGTTTGCGCAAATGAAAAGCAGACTGTATGTTTTTCAAAGACACAGAGCAGAAAATAAGTGTGAAAAAATTATGGAATACTTGAAAGTATTTTAATTAATGAAGATATTTTTTAAAGATATAATATTTCTTCAAAGCATTTCTCTGATGCTATTCTCAGTCTGTTTCTCATGTTGAATAAAACTCCATGTGCTCCTTCCTGCTAACTAGTTCTGAATCTGGCAATATCCACTGCCTATAGTAGAAAGATTTCATGTATTTAGTCCAGTATTCGTGGTTAGAAAATCAAACTCATAGCTTTCCTTAAATCTATAACAATCCACCATCCTAAAATGCAAGATGTATTTGCTTAACACAATAAAATGATGAAATGTGGAACTTTGGTACAGCTTGAGCATTCAACTGGAATTTCAGGTTTCTATACAGATTTTGTGCATGGAGTTGTATGAGCAGTGTGGACTATTTTCCCCATTTAAGTAAAAATGTTTTAATCTGTACTGTCCTGCCCTTATGCAGTGGAGTAATTTCAGGTAAATTTACATCAAACATATTGCAAGGATTCATTTGATTCCATCCATATCTCCATTTTTAATTTGGTCAGTGATGAGAAATAAGAATTTCTAGATCATGATTCATCTTGACCTAAAATAGACAGCTAAAATAGGTCAAATGAGTCATACTCTGAAAAATTCTGCTCTTGTCCCATTGATTATAAAGAGACCCTAGAGGAGAAAACCATAGATAAAGAGGTTTCTGTGATAGATTTCTAATGTTATGTGTCATTAATCCAGACCTTGATATATTTCCTAACAAGCAACACTGACAGCATGCATGACTGCAAAAGCTTGTCATGTTTTCAAAGAAATGGACACGGAAATCGAAATTTGAAGGAATAATGCTGATCAGTTCATGATTGTAATCAAGATGTCATGGTTTAATGTCAGCCTAAGTCAAGATAAAATTGTATCTCATTATTTGAATTATTTTGATACAAAAAGCAGGACAAGACAAAATGCTATATGAATATTCAGCAGTTTAAATCCATATACTTAATTTTGATTCACAGTCCTCCTCTAGCCATTAGGCATCACAACATCCTTTGTGAGCTCTAGTACAAGATTAATCAGCAGAAATTATATCAGTCTGTAAGAAAAAACAAAAATGCTGCTGCTGTCAACTTTAGCACTTTGATTCTCACAGTTAAAAAAAAATAAAGAAAATTAGGGCAATTTCAGTTGATTTTAAGTGGAACATTATAAAACTTCAGTAAATAACATCTATTGAAGCACCACAGAGAACAGTACAACAGATGCAAAGTGACTGATATTTGCAAAAGTAGAGCTCCTGCTAAATATTATCTGAAATAGTTTCACTAAGCCAATGTAGAGGAACTAGTAGATTAAACTCCAATAAACTACTGTAGTGGAGCATTACTAATTTGCTGCTTCTGTGCAAATAACTTGTACAAGTAGCTAAACTTGAAAGATGACTGAGAATCAACAACATCTGCAGCATTAGGGTGAAGATATTAGGCCTGAAGAAGCTGGGCGAAATTATTATTAACAAGGAACTGAGAAGAATAACAATAAAAATATTGGATCTTTGTAGAAAAAATGGTGATATCAACTGTGAGCTGTTGCTTAGTATGCTGAGTGGAGAGCTTAAGAAGAGAATCAACCTAAATCAGAGTTCCAAAGACGACTTTTCTCCTAGCTAAGTCTGTCCTTGGATCTGATTATTATTTTTTATCTTCCATCTAATTTGCTTACAAGTGATTCTTCTATTGCAGAAACTGCCTCTAGAGTGGGACTTAAGTGAAAAGATAATGCTTTGTGGGCATTTTTGCCAACAAAAAATCAAAGTTATAGCATAATAGCAGTACATAGGTGAGTATTCCAAATCATTGGTCCATAAGGCAAGCTTGTTTTGGAATAGTACAAACTATAGTATAAAGTATAGTATAAGAAAAACAGTCCTACTGTATCAAAGACATTGGAAACTATGGCTTTTTAAAGTGAACAGGAAATGCCTCCCAGTCACAGCGTTTTCAATACCCTAAGTATTAGGCAACTAGAAGTATTTGTGTATAGAATCACAGAGTGGTTGAGGTTGTCAGGTACCTCCGGAGACCGTCTAGTTCAACCACCTTGGTAGATCAGGGTCACCTACAGCAGGTTGTTTGGGACCATGTCCAGTCAGGTTTTCATTGTCTCTAAGGATGGAGACACCAAGGACCCTGGGAACCCTGCCCCAGTACTCAATCAGACTCTCATGAAAAAAATAAAAAGCTTTTCCTCATGCAATTTCCTGTGTTTTAGTTTATGCTCATTGTCTCTGGTCTTGTCACTATGCATCATGAAACATGCCTGAACCTATCTTCTTTACTCCTCACTGCCATCAATTATTTGAATGCAATGTTAAGATCCTCCTGAGCCTTCTCTTCTCCAGGCTGACCACTCCCAGCTCTCTCAGCCTCTTCTTGTGTGTTAGGGGTTTCAAGATCTAAGTCATCTTTTTGGTGTTGTGCTAGACTTGCTTCAGTAAGCAACACAGAATCACAGAATTCTGTGCCTTGCTGAATCACAGATCACATCCAGCAGTGGATACAGAAGTGCAGATGTTTCTCACTGCAGATGTTTCTCACCCAGGCTGAATAAAGCAACAGGGCAGGGGACGTTCATCTCCCTCAACCTGCTGGCAACACTCTGCCTGATGCAGCTTTGGAGGCTGTCAGCCTTTTTTGCTCCAAGGGCACATTGCTGGCTCATGGTCAGCTTGCTGGCAGCCCTGACTTCCAGACCCTCCCCTGCCAAGCTGCTTTTCAGCTGATTTACCCCAGCCTGTCCTGGTGCTTGGAATTGTTCTTCCGCTGATGTATTTCCCTTTGTTGAAGTTAATGAGATTCCTGTGTGTAACCTCTGGAAGTTCCAGTGAATGTCAACACACTGCTCTGATAGATCAGACACTCCTCATGCTTCTGTAACATCCACAAACATGCTGAGGGTGCAGTCTATCCCAGCATCCAGGTGATCAGTGAAGGTGTTAAACACTGCTGGCTACAATATTAACCCTTGGGACAAAGCATTAGTAACTGGCCTCCAGCTGGACCTTGTGTTTGATCACAACCCTTAGAGTGAACTGTTTTCTACCCTTAGATGCCCAACATACTGCCAGGTCTTTACTCTCCATTTATCTTGTCTGTAATTAATAATTTTGGCTGTGAAAATGTTATGGAAGTAAAGGCATTGATTTCCACTGAGCTGATAATTTTATTATAGAATAAGACTGTCAGTTTGGTTGAAGTTCTCTTTTATAAATCCAGGCCAGCTACCTTCTTGACCTTAGTGTGTTTGGAAATTACTTCCAAAATCACTTGCTCTATCACCTTACTAATGTAAGGGTATATAGATCTTTATATATAGATTTTTTTAATGGCTGTATTTGAAATATGGTAAAAACTTTCTATATGAAAAAAAACCTACATTTTTATGTTGTACGCTTTCCAAATATTTGCATTGCACAAAAAATTCTTTCAAGGTATTAACTTAAAACAATACTCACATCAATCAAAAAAGAAACAAAATTCCATTGAGCCTAATTGTTTAGGAAAAAAACAAAACCACACAGGATTTGAAGGCAAAGAATAATTAGGTGACATCACAGAGAAAGCAAAACTGTAGAAACAGATAGACTTTGCACAAAAGCATGAATATCCTGCTACCCCAGGCTCCACAACAAAGAAAAGAAACAACTGAAGGTCAAATGCCATCCAGTAGAAGATAGTTTTTACTTAGCACATAAACTAGAGGTTAAATAGCAAAAAGAGTAAAATCTATCCGACCTAGGGCAAAGAGACTCTACATGCATTTCTGATAGCATGAGCTGAAATCAGATGGGAAAAAAAAAAATCATTATAGATTCCTAAATATATCCAGAAGCATGCCAGAAGCCAGGATACTGTTTGTGACGTCCAGGTAAATAAGCTCACCAATTGTACAGTGAAGAGTGTATGTAGGTTTAAAACAATTCCTTCTTATGTGGTTTGTGCAGCAAGGTTTTGGTGGCCAGGAGGCTGCAGGGATCACTTCTGTAGAAAAAGACTGAGGACTGCCCTGTCCCCCACCTTTGAGATAGCTCCAAACCAGACCAAAAGCTTGCCAAAACTGACACCATCAGTGATGCTGGTGGTCCCTCTGCGACAACATATTTAAGAAATTAAAAAAAAGGCTGTGTAGGAACTGAGAAAGGAGTAAGAAAAGATATGGAAAACAGCCCTGCATATCTCAAGGCCTTTGAAGAAGGAAAAGAGGAAATGCTCCAGGTGCAAGAGCAGCAATTCTTCTGTAGCCTGTGGGGAAATCTGTGGTGGCAAGGTTGCCTTCCAAGCCCATGGAAGACCGTGTCTGAGCAAATATTCACATTTCAGTCCATGGAAGACCCCAGAATCAAGCAAATGGATATGCCCTCCATATTCTCAATAGTCTTGACTGAATGAGCAAATAGAAGTGGAATGCAAAATAGAGGAGAGCCACAGTATCACTGAATATTTGATGTTGGAATGGACCTGTGGAGCTCCTTTAGTCCAAGTCTACCAGCTGAGTAACAGAACCTACAGTAGGCTGCCCAGGACTGTGTCCAGACAACTTTGAATATTCAGACTCCACAACACCTCAGGGAAACCTGTTCTAGTGCTGTTACCACGGATGGCAAAAACAGCAAAGGGTGAAAATACTGTTACTTGTGAGTGATGCCAGACTTCTGCATCAGAAAAAAAAATAGCAGATATGATCCAGATATGCTCAGAGAACTTGAACTGCTGTGATATAAATCACACTTGTATTCAATGTATTCAATGCTGGGAGATGCCATATGGGTCAATATGGAAACTGCCTTGCAAATGTTTAAAATGGAATCACAATACAGAGGCATATCATGCTTCTTAGACTGTACCACAAGTACAGAACATTGTTAATTATCTTATCTTGAGGGACAGGATATGACCTTTCAATGTCCCTTGCAATTTAGACTTGCATAATTTAAAATGGGACACATTATTCTCTGCAGTTGAAAATAGATAATTATACATTCAGAGAAATATGTTTGCAGGGAACTTTCTCAGGCCTGCATGTGCAAGGTCAAGAGATTAATATTTCCTTTGGATATAAAATAGACCAAAGAAACATATTTGGTTCAAATGCTTTCATACTTTTTAACATGTATAGTCTCTTTGGCCTAGGGAAACAAAACACTTAACATTGTTAGAGGTTGTATCCACATTTAAATTGAAACAATAATTCCTGTATTCCATAGAAAAGGATTGCAACCAAACGTTTTTCACAGTCAACATCCAGAGTGTGCAGAGTCTTTGCTTTTGCATTATTAAGCTGCCTTTACCTTGACCCAACAGGTGCTTCTCCCCTTATATTCTGTTCCTCTCTTCTGCTGAGGAGGTGAAGTGATAGAGCAGCTTGGTGGGCACCTGGTGTCTAGCCAAGGTCATCACACCACCGCTCTTCACAGTGCACAACACAGGGCATGAGGAGCTTGGGATAAGCATAGTAATTGGGAGAGCCAATGGGTAAAACATGGATGGGACACAGCTAGTGAGTGAGCAGCAGAGTGATGATGGGGAATTTTGGCTGTTGTAATCGTGGTGAAGACAGGAGTGGATTGAGCACAAATTTTCCACTTTCAATCAGTGTTGTGATTGATAATGCTGTTTTGATTTTTGGGGTGGGGGTTTGTTTGGTTTTTTTTATGCAAGCGAAGTTTGTGAAAATTGTGATGATAGTGTAAGAAATGTGGATTGTAATGATAATTCATAAATATGTGATTCGTAGAGATGAGAAATGGAATGGATTGGATAACATGGCAAGATTTTGGTACTGTGCGGGCTGCAGGAGCAGAGTGTGTTTAAGAATTTGAAGACAAATTTTTTTTTTTTTTTTTTTTTTTTTTGGGGGGAGTTTTGTTGCTCTGGTGTTTTTTGGTTTGGGTTTGGATTTTTTGTTTATTTTTGGTTTTGTTTGTTTTTATTTTTGCTTGTTTTTGTTGATTGTTTGCTTTTATCCTGACTCTCTAACAGTGCCTTAGGAGCTCTGTCTCAAAGACTTTAGAACAGGACAAACAGATGTTTATTTCTTTTGCATTATAAAAGAGGAAAAAAAATTCCTAATGTCAGTAATTTGCATAATCAACTTTTGTATTCTTACACAAATCATTCCCAAAGATTGTCTAGAGAGGTTCTTAGACCAAACTCCTGTGATAGCTGCCATCCAAAATCAAAATTGCACAGGATCACCATAGAAATAATTTAGTTTCTCCATAGTTATTATGTAGTAAGACTTCACTGTATGACATCAGTTTATAGTGTATTTCCATTTAAATTATGGCATCAGTTGTAACACTGAGTTTCATTATCAGGTTCTGTATAAATAGACTGAGATTTTCTGCATAATTTTGCTAGTAAGGCACGATTTTATATTACTCTTAATTGTAAAAGTGAAGTAGAATTTGCTGGTCTTTTTGATATTCAAGAGGGGAACATGGAACAACAAATATGAAATCTTTGCACTTCTTTTCAGCTTCAAATGGAAACTTTGCAGTTGCAGGGAAAGAAAAATGTTTTTCCCCCAAAATGGATTTTCTTAAGAATGAATATCAGCATGAACTCAGAGCTATCTTTTATCTCATGTGAAAAGAGTCTGTAGATGCCAACACACTAGGTGCTTGACAGTGTCCCAGTACACTAAAAATACAAACTGTGAATCTAACAGAACAGAAAAAGTCTGCAGAAGTCTGTTAGATGTTTGTGGAAAGCTCCATCCAGAGAGTATTGAGCAATCTATAGTGCATGAAGGAGATCTAGCTACAGATTTAGGTAAGACACTGTTTTTTGACAACTGTGGAGTTTTAAATACAGTTTCTTCAGATCATCAGATAGGAAAGGATCAAAGGGAAAAGAAATATCTGTTAATAGGTAAGGATCAAAGAATTTTTTTTAAACTTGCATGCTGCCACACAGTGTGATACTTCATGTATTCAGGCACAGCAGCAGCCCAAAATAAATGTACCTTTTTTCCTTTGTATGGGCTGTCTGGAAGCAATTGTTTAAGAAATATTTCCAGGAGTTTCTTTACTTGCTTTTATTGCTTGACCCATTGTATAACACATTCCACGGAACCCTTGATTTACAGATTTTTAAGCACACTTACATTAAATATCTAGTGACACAATAAGAGGTAGTTTGCACAAATGGAAATACAGAAAATTCCATTTAAACTTAAGCAGAAAAAAAAATACTTTGAGAGGGATTGAACAATGGAAGAGTTTGCCCAGAATGGTTGTGGGTCCTCCATCCTTGCAGGTACTCAAAACCTAGGGTTCAATAACCTACTCTTAATGATTCTGCTTTGAGCAGAGTTTGACTAGACATTCACCAGAGGGAATATATACTATCTTTTTCTGTCTTTCGTTTTAAGTTTGCTGCCAGGTCATTTGAGTGATCCAGGAATATGCTTGTCTTTCTAAATTACTCAACAAAAAATATTGTTAAAAGTCAAGCTCTCACAAAATTGTGAAGGCTGGAAAAATTTAAAAGACCAAAAAAACCCCAAACAAGCAAAATCCACGCATACACACAGACACACAGACCCTCCCTTGTGGTCCACACCCAGGAAAGAAAAAAGCAGATGGATGACAGGAGATTAATGACAGAAAAGAAGATGAAGATTCTCTCCTTGTTAATCAGAAACTGGCTTGCTTTTAAGTTTAAAGTTATGCAGCTAAATTTAATCTGATTTTAAGATGTAGTAAGTACTGCTGCTTCATTAGCTTCAATATGGCTGCTCAGCTTCCTATGAGAGTAAGGTCACCTCTTGTTAGGTACTTAAATATGTGTTTCAAGGCCTGATTCATAGAAGTGTCACACACTCATAACATCCACTGATCTCAGGAATTCCAACACGTGAAAACCAGGATGTTTATGTCTACTTCTAAGCATGGAACTTTGTGATTGATTCTGATTAAAGAGGTTACTCACACTGTTTTGAAAGAACAGAGTTGATTATATGCAAGAGCAGCACTTTGAACAAATTTTATATTCTCACTGTAATGTGAAAACAAAAACCAACAATGTTTAAGACCATTCTTCATCTGAAGTGACATTAAATCTTTCTGATTAGTTGTTCTTCTTCCAGAAAACTGTGAAGAATATTTTCAATCTAGCATAACATACTGCAGAAATTAGGGGAAAGTAGTTGTTACTTATTTTGGACTTAAAGGAGGACTAATTATGCTTGCACAAATTACTGAAGTTCATAGATTTTCTTTAATGCTATCATGGTTTGATGCTGGCACAATGCTAGTGCTCCCATGAAAATACATTCTCCCTGGTGTCTGCTGTGAGATGTGACCAGGAATAGAGCAAAGCGGGCTCCAATTTAGGAATAAAGAAGAGAAAACTTTATTAAGCTGCAACTATATGCAAAAAGAAGCACACAGAAAGAATGAAAACCCTCCAAAAACATTCCTCCTCCCCCCACCAAATTTCCAGTACATCCACCCCTCAGATCACCAACTCTCAGTCCATCACTACCCTTTAGATAAGCAATTCTCAGTTCATCAAGGAGTGAGGAGTCCCTCTTGTGCCATAGGCTTCTCCTGGAACACAGTTGAGACCTCGTGTGTTTCCATGTCACATGTGGCATCGCCCGGAGATCATTGCCATCGAGACATCTTCCTTCCATGCCCAGTGCTCTCACTGCTGCACATGGACCAGAGCTGCTTCTAGGGCACAGTCTCTCACTTTCGGGACACCTGTCCCCCCCAGATTTCACCCCCTGGGGCTGAGGAGTCTCAAGAAGAGAGATCTTTCCCTCCACTGTAGATCAAGGGCACCAACCACCCTCCTCACCTGTCATCTCTATTCCCCACAGTCATTCACCTTCTCGCCACATCCCCCCTTCTCCTTCTCAGACGGCCGCTATCAAATTTCAAGGTGGCACAGGCACAGACACTGGCTCTCTCTCTCTCTCTCTTTCTCTCTCTCTCTTTCTCTCCTGGAGGGGCTGCCCAATGACTCTCCAATGTTCCTCCACCCTTCCATCCTGCAAGGGCCTTCACCTCCCCTCTCTGTCCAAGGCCTGGCCTACCTCACCCGGCTGCATGGCTTCTTCTGCCCTGCCCAGCCCACAGCAGCCAGGCAGGGGAGGTCTGAACCTTTCACTGACCAGAACCAAGAGAAGATTTTCCTTGATGTTCTCTGCTTTTAACCGCCCCCCCACCATCTTCTCAGACGCGTATGCCTGTTCCCAGTGGCCACACGAGTTGTCAATACTCAAATCTGAGCACCTATTGGTTTGACTACAGCATCCCAAAAAACTCACTTCCTCTCAAACTGTGAAAAATGGAAAGAACTTTATATGAACTGAGGGAACACTACTAATCTTGAGTGTGAAATAAACTGGTAACAAAAGGAGAGAGAGTGATTTTGTGCAATCTTTTTAATATTTGCGATCATGTGTTGCCATCCTGATGTTCCAAATAGAGTTATTCCTTTGGACAGGATGAATTTCTTTATGGTTCTGTGTATTTAATGTAGACTATTAAAAAAACAAAAATAAAAATATAATGAGTTGAAAATTTATGTCAGTCTTATTTATGGACTGTTATAGGAGTAAATTGAATTTTGAGTACGCATCGTAAAGAACTTAGCATACCTATCATACTATAAATTATCACAGAATATATATTGCTAAGGGGAAAAATAGGAGATCAGATGTAAATTATATTCTATTGTTCAAGTAGGACTTATTTCTAGACTAAGAAACATATGTATATCAGTGTCAACATATCTAAATGGGAGTGTATGTTCCCATAGTGTAGGCAGTGGAGATGAAGCTAATTCTCATCTGGAGCTAGAATTGAAATAGGAAATTATTTGACTCATGGTAAAGCACATTATTAGGAATATATCCACTTGTTAACATACATGTCCAGTGCTTCTACAGAGAATTTACAAAAGTATTTTTAATTTTAAATACCATACAAGAAATTTGAAAGGTCCTGTGTGATTCCAGACTACAAGCTGAAAACCAGATAGGATTCCACACAGTAATTAAAATGTCTCTAAAGGTTGTTTTTAGCCAGCTGAATCAAGATTTTTTCCAGGAGAGAATTTAGGTGCCTAACCATAGTTGCCTAATAAATTAGGTATAATTCCTGCACTGCATTTACTAGCCATGAGGAGACTGTCCAGATACCATGTCACTACTCAACTTACATGAAATTAAATTTTGCTTCTGGTACATGGGCAGTTGAATAGCCAAGAAGCCACCAGTGACTCTATTGACTAAATCCTTTTGGCCATAGACCTATATTTTAGTCTCTTTGTCTGAAACTTGGTCATGTCTCTTGTTGTGGGAATTGTTCAAATTCACTGATATAAGCGTAAAACAACATTGATTTTAATAAAACCATTTAAGCAGAAAGGAATATTTGTGAGATTTATGATGTAACGACATAGGCATGCAATGGAATAAATGGCTTTTCTTATTGTTTATAATTAATAGAAATACAATTCCTAACACAAGTTTTGCCAAGTTCTAATCATTTTACACTAAGACTATTAGTAGTTCCTGCAATATGGAACTTGAGGATCATTAAAGTCCCTTCCAACCCAAACCATTCTTTATGAAGATGCAGAGTCTGACAGAATTGTGTTAAACCCAAAGTTATGTTCAATACAATTATTTTTCCCCAACTGAGATCATGTTTTTCCCAGGTGAGCTTAGCTTTGCCAGAGAAATTTTTTTCACAAGACTCTTCAGCAACAGTCTTGAAAGAATATTCTTAATGCTTTGCAATGGTAAGTCAGAAGCTGCACCAAAATTTGTCTCTGGAGCCTGCAATGCTGTCTTACTCAGTTATTGACTATTTATGCATTTAGCATTTGTCATTAATGCTTACTTAAAAAAAAAAAAAAAGAAGTGTTTTTAAAGGAAAGCTGTTCAAGACAATGAACTTCTGCAGTGATCAATGCCCAGAACACTTAGCTTTCTTCAGCAGAGTAATAAATATATTGTCAGAAGCAGAGAGCTTGCATGCAATAACATTTATTTCATTAGATATGCAGTACTTATTGCATGCACTTTTACAAATACATTTTAGCATTGGCATAATTCTGCAGTAATTTATGTGTGACTCTTATTAGGACTACTTCTTTATGACTGAGTTTCCAAGAAAATGCTCTGACCTTTTCTTGTGATTCCTGAAATGGCTTATGGCTTCCTATTCCTGTAGACTATAGAACTGGGACTCTTTATTTAGACAAATTATTTATCTTTCTTTAATGGCCTTTATAGGAAATGGAAGCTGGAAAGCAAATAACTTTAGGGAAAGCAATATTCTTCTTGATATATATTATAGCAGATAGACAAAGAACAGAAATCCACCAAAAGTTCTTCCTTAATTCACTGTTTCCCCTAGTTATTGTTTAGTGGCTGCTGTGAGTTATTTTATTGTTGGTATTTTGGAGGGGGAGATTGTGGTTTTTTGTTTGTTTGTTTGTTTTTAAAAATTTATTTTGGGGCTAATTTCTTTTTTTTTTTTTTTTTCCTTATTCAAGCATACATTCTGCTGAAGTAGAAACTTGAAAATATATAGAACAAAGTGGTTTATTAAGATTTTATATCGGCCATGTGGTCTATTTTTTTGCATAAAAATACCTTCTGAGGGCAGACATACAAACACTGTAGTTGTCAGGATCCACAGACATTCAGAGGAAGGTTAAATACTGCCACCTCTTCTAAAAATAGGTGGCCTTTAGCAATTACAAAAAGTTAGAGTAACAGCTCCATTAGATGCCAACTGAAAAGATTTTGTATACCATCTGTCTTCAGAAGGGAACCGAAAATATCCTCATGATGTATAAGGCAATTGCAAACAGCCATAGGAAACTGCAATTTGCATGGTACCAACCTTCATGTGTATCAGCTTTGTGTCTGAGGTGACCTTTTTTTGTATTCCTGCTTTAAAGGTATATTTGCTAGAGTTAAATATGCAGGCTCCATACCAGGGAATTCACCATTTTTTCTGTACCTCTTTTTGCTTCAGATAGGAAAAAGATATGCCAAATTCTTACGTTAATATCACATCTTTGTATTTTCATCTTATGCAAAGGGGTGAAACACACCTTCCTAGCTTGTGTAGAATTCTACACTTCCACTAAAATCCTATTGCTTTCTCCATCAAATGATCTCAAAAAACCCTTTAAAATATGAGTAGAGATTGATTTAGGACTTGATCTAAATCTCAACTTGGGAGTTTTGATTCATGTATAGCCTACACATTTCCAGATATTTAAAACCTAACTGAGTCTGAATGGAAAAGCATTCAGAGAATAAATCCTCTGACTGTTGCTGGAGGTTGTCTATCTGAAATTTTAGATCCAAGAGTGAGACATGCTTCTTGCACTCAGCCATGAACATGAAGATAATTACTGTGGTTTACTTAAAATAGAAGAAAAACCTAAAGCAAATCCAAAAAAACCTACGAATCACATTCAGATGTACAATTATTTTAAGAATACAAAATCATTTGCTATGTATCTGATACATCATAATATTCTATCCAACATTTCTATTGCTTGC